>NW_023339718.1:23144692-23145471 GCF_004916995.1 Morone saxatilis
AGTTGAGCTGCTCTCATTGGCTCTGCCCATTATATATGCTGGTATAATGGTTGTGACAAAAGTGCATAAATTATTCTTCTTCTGGGGATTTCTGCCAATTACCAAACAGCTTTAGGTACATACGATCGTGATTTGCATGTAGCCAGGGAAAACCAAGATGGATTGCAATCAGATTTGTGTTTGATAGAGACATACATGTGGGTAAGTGTAAGTGAAAGTGTGTTTAATCTCATCTGGATTTTGTCAGGGTACGAGATACTTGACTACACAATGACATGTGTAAATGGAGCCTATATTGGGAAATGTTCCACTGGGATCTTGCATCTGAGTTTAGGTGGCATATTAAAGCTGCAAACAATCTGTGACAGTCCCAGGAGGTGCTGGAAACTCAATCTGGTTGGTACCAATTGATCCATGTTCAATGTGGCTTTAATTGCTTGTCTTGACCATCAGGCAGTAACTGAAACTGTGTGTACTACATAGTTATACTTCATTTTGTAAGTCCTGGCCATATGGCTCAGTCTATAGCAGTGAGGAGTCTATAAACAGTAAGGTAAGCCTAAGTAGACACTCATGAGCATCCATATTCTGTACATGAACCTGATATGTTGTAGTTTGTGTATTGCATGTGAATGCTCGCCTGTGCACATTTTATTTTCAGGCTCGTCCACTGCGGTAATGATGGTGGGAATCTGGCTGGACAACAGCTTGTTGGTAACAGAGACCCATTCAGAATTTAGACATCCTTCCCAGCAGCCCCCTGGGAGCTTCACCAAGAG
>NW_023339718.1:23145571-23180753 GCF_004916995.1 Morone saxatilis
GGGGGGGGGGGGGGGGGGAGATGACAGCTGTACATTGTCTGTCCACGCCAGCCATTGTCTGGAATGGAAAAGGAAGAAAAAAAGAGGGGAGGAAGAGGGAGAAAAAAGAGAGGGAATTGTTGATTACTGGTGTTTGAAACTGCATTTTGTGCAGCGCCTTGGCAGAAATGCCAATAATGTGATTGAACTAATGGCAGAATGAAGAGAGAGAGCAGACAGGAAAATGGGAGAATGAGTGAGGGAAGAAAGGCAAAGGAGCCAGCAAGGCATTGTGTGGAGTTACTGGCTGCTCTCTAGACATAAGAGTCCTCAAAAATAATGGAATCCGAGGCTTCAAAAACATTAGAAAAATGTAATTCTATTGCCTATTGATAATTGAAGGTCAAAACAGTTTCAGACTTTTATTGAAAAATATAGTATTAAACCTGTTTCACTCAGCCATGTTGAATACTATTCATGGCATAAGGTTATCACAGCAGACCTGTTTTCTGGTTTTTAATCTGATATTCAGTATAGAAGGTTAAAATTTAATTATTATCACATTTGTTGCTTATTTAAAACAGTATCATAGACACATGGGTGATAGTCTGTAAAGGTCAAAAGTTTGAAATCATTTATTTAACGTGTTTCTTCATACACTATTAATTAAAGAAAGTAATATTTTCTTAACTAAGGTGTTTTTTTGGTCGTTCTATTTGTGTGGTTGGCAAGTAAAATAAGTAACTGGTCACTGTAGAAGTAGATTAATACCACAGTGTTCAAAACTGATGAAAACGAAGAAAGAAGGCAGGATTAACAGAGTAAGAGAGACAGAGACAGATGGACAAGTGAGGGCAAGCATCCTGGATGGTGGACAGCCAAGGCTGACAACTTGATATAGGACATAAAAAAAAACTGCTACATCAGGCAAGAAACCCCAAAGGCGAAGGAGAAAATTCATGACATTCACATCACATCAGCAATATCAATTTACCAAAAAACAGAAAGCAAGGCATAAGAAGGAGCAAGAAAGGAGAGAGGAGAAGGACAGGGAGTGATAATATTGCTATTGATGCTGGTAGAAACCCAAGTATAGAAACATCTTTTCCAAATGGCACACTGCTGCAGCCAAGGGAGGGGAGAGAGCCAGCAGGGCTCGTATCGATGCAGCAGAGGTCTGGAGAGATCGAGAATGACACAGCCAGGCTTCTCCCGAGGGGAAAAAGTGACGAGTATTGTTCCAAAATCAGCTGTGCAGACATGAGTTCTTACCATCGCTGACCAGCAACACACAATTAAAAAAGAAAAAGGACAGCAGTTTTAATAGGGTAGAGGCTTAGTCAATATTGTCTCTTTTACAGGATTTATGAAATGAAATGATTGTTTTTTTTTTCAGGTGATGCTTTTTAGCTCAGTGTTTTGGGAAAGTCTCACACGGAAACAGGTTGTATTAAAAGGCAATTACATTCTACTTCTTAAAGCTGCGCTAATCAATGTTCCTATATTAACAATAATTAAATTACTATGTGTAAGGTGTTGCTTGTAGAGACAAACCTACAGAGAATTACCACCCAACTTTGCAGGTCGCTTCAGCTGTATGGAGCATTTTTGATGTCTTTTAGCTTATTGTTTTGGTTTTACAGGCTGCACTTTACTGTCACGCTCTTATCAGAGTCACCTATCCCTGATAAACACACTGTACGCTACTTGTCCAGCACCAAACAACAAACAGACAAATTTAGCAGCCGGTTGAATAAAGTAGCACTTTTAGTGGGCAGAAAGACAACTCCTGAGGGAAACATCTGGCTATATCTGGTATTTTCTGCCCATGTGGTAGTTTACACGTATAAGAGGTTTTGGTTCAGCTGTAGGCTTTTGCTAGAAACAAGGTTGATGAAATTGGTGAGACTGAGCCAAAACAAAATAAAGTTGCTCGCTGTATAACGAAAACAATGAGCTTGTTGGAAGACACCTTCCACATTAGACATAGTAATGCAAACTAATGCTAACATAAAAATTTGCAAAAATTGCTAAATATTATGCAGCTTTAACCGTTTGGAAAATACATTTAGAAACAATCTAATGTTGTTTTTTAAGGTCACAACCAGCACATTCATCAGATTTTTCCCTAAAAACTGATCTTTCGATGACCTCTGAGTCATTTTTATCAAATGATACCTGGTCAGTGATTACTTATTGCCCAACTGCATCCAAAGAAAACTTCTCAAGTCAGATATCAGCAGCTTTAAAACTTTTGTCTGCAGGTAAGATGCAGGGACTTTGCCACAGCTTTAGTCAACTTACTGCTCACACCTCTTCCTGGCATTTTATTGCACACTTTATTGAACCATTATGCCTCTACCCTGCAAACAAAATAAATCCAGAGAGAGAGAGAAAGAGCAATTTTCCAGATTTATTCTCCCCTGTACTTTTCTGTCTCTCACTCTCTGTCTGGTGGCCTAATGCTCTCCGACGCTGCCCGGTCATAACAGCCAGGTGTTCATTTCTGCCTCAAGTCTAATGCAGGGCAATGATAGCGCATGGACAACATTAAATATTTACAGCTACATCTTCTCCCCCTCTCCAGTCATCTGCTCTCCAATAGTCTGGACAAACAGTCCACTAGCACACACATACTGCACACACAAGTACAAGGGAAAGGTTAACTTGTAATGTAACCTCGTATTGTGTACTCACATACACAAATTAAAGGATACACAATTATAATTTTCAGTTTTTATATATAAAATAAAGACACCCAGAAAATTATTGGTGTTAATTTTGACTATTAAAAATCTGACAAGAGGCGCATGTAATCAACACCTCATTTGCATTTTCTCACCATTTTCCATTTCTACTAACTTTTTCTTAGCTGTCAGCATCACAAAAGCACCTTGGTTTCTGTAAGCTGTCATGACAGGGTCCTCTTGCAACAAGAACCGAAACAAATTTGCGTGTGCAGCATAGGGGAAAAAATCTGTGTGAAAACCAATCTGCACCTTTTAAACAAGCTCCTTTGTGACATTTTTGGAAATATGCTTATTTGCTTTCTTTCCAGAAGTTAGATGAAAAGAATGATACCATTCTCATGTCTGTCCATTAAATATGAAGCACGAGCCAGCAGCCGTCAGCTTAGACTGCAGGGAAACTAGTGTTGCCACCTTCAATGTGGACATAAAGGACACCTTGCCAGCGGCCCTATGCCTGGGGGACACAAATCAGGCAGGGGTCTGGGAGTCCTCCCCCATGAGATTTTGAGTGTCAGACATTTATTTTCTGAATTCTGGGGCATTTTTATGCAGGAATTTATGCTTTTCTACATTTTTCTTAACACACATACACACATAAACAAATTTGAATATGGCTTTATCCAATGTTCTTATTTCTGTTGTGGAAATGTATGCAAATCTGCACACTTTTATTATATAATACCTCATTTGCATATTTAACATAAAACTTATATCACAAACAATAATTAGTGTAATTAACAGGGGAAGTTTCATGGTAATATCTATTTAGTTCATTTGTTTTTTTACCCTTTTTACCTGCATTCACATACAGGAGACGGTGTTTTGGGCATATCCTTCTTTTTGTTCAGCCTTCTTATAATTTTTAGGGTGGGCTGTTTTTGAATGTTAAATTTCATATTCCAATTCCAATTCGTCCACTATGGGCAACAGACTCCCAGATTCCCTTGTGGTCCGTCATGACATTAAGATCTGTAATTGCACCGCCTCTTTCTTTTTGGACTTGAGCTGAAGGAATTGGTTGACTTTTAAAAAAAAGAAAAGGCTTGTCTATGCAGCAATGACATTGAGTGAGATACAACTTGCCGGTCATTCTAAGCATGTAAACACGTTGTGTAGAATGTAGGATGTAGGATGTGCATGAAAATATGCGACAAATTGCATCTCGTAAGGATTCAGTAAGGGACAGCGCATTTTATTTTTCAATGTGGGACAATTTCGTATGATATATCTAATGCAGAATCGGCCAGACACAATATTTTTGCTGAAAATTAAATTTATAAAAACTGTTGGTTCTATCATTTTGAAGGATAACAATCTGATCACTTGAGAACGCAAGAACGCCTAATTTCCATAAATGTTTTTTTTGTAGAAAATCCAGGTAGTAGTCTAGTGTGCTGCCATTTACATAAGCATGCAAACAGCAGGCTTACAACTACATGATAACACCATACACAGACAGACAACAAACTCTGAAGAAAGCTGAAAGACTCAAATAAGTAAAATCTCAAATCTATAAACGAGTATGAAGCCATTAATATTAACTAGCTACATTTAAACATGCCAACACACACACACACACACTCCCGAGCCCGCAGCTCCAGCCCCAATGTATCCACATCTCGGGGTCCTATTGTGTGCGGCCACTCAAGCAGGTAATTCACTGACAATGAATAAAATGAGATGTAATTATTTTCAAGCAGTCACTTGTTGAGCAAGGCTGAGTGAATGGGCTGAGAAACATGTGTTGCTCCCGAACTCCATTATCATCGGGCTGCCGTGCGTTTTACAGTAGCCAGACAGAGGTTAACGCTTCGCAATCAAATTGTATGCCAGCATGTGAGTCAGTGTGTGAGTGTGTTTTTCGATTGGCTGCGAGAGGGTGGGTGGCAGAGGAGCGGTTAGATGGGAGTGTGGTGGAGTTGAAGGGGGGGTTGTGGTGATTGGAGGGAGGTGAAAAATAAGCCTCTGGCTATCATCACAGGAAATGGCCTGAGACATCCACTTCTCTGTCTCTCTGCCACCCACCCTCCTCTCGCTGTCTATCTCTCACACTTTTGCTATCTTTCTTGTTCATTCGACCTTTCTCTCTTTCTCTGCCTCTTGAGCTTTCTATCTCCTCCTCTAGTCTTCTTTCTCTTTCCTAAGATAGCTTTCTCATTCACTTTCCATCTCTTTCTCTCTCCACGTTTCTCTGGAGCTATTATCTGTTTTTGCCGCTCTTTTCCCTCACTGTGGCTCCTGTTTCTCCATCTCACTCTTTAAACCTCAGAATCTTCCTTTCTCCTTCCCTCTGCATGCGTTATTCTTTCTCTCCTTGTATCTCCTCCTCCCTCTTTTATCCCAATATTCTCTCATTCTCTCCGTCCATATCTCCTGCACTCTTTCTATCTCGCTGTGCTCCCTCCAGTGTACCAGAACAGGTGGAGGACAAGCTGATAAATCTCAGTCGGACACTTTCTCACCAGCAGCCATCATTTGCTCTCTGATCCTGTGTTTCTTGAAACACACCTTTACTGTTATCTGTGTGTATATACCAGGCTCACACCATATCTGTGTATATATGTGGCTGCATTACAGCCGGCAGAGATATATCCACCGCCTTTGAACTGTTCACAAAAAGACAGCTCAGCCTCGCCCGCCACAGCAAGGCAGCAATTCCAGTCGATTTCATCTAGTCCTGTTCTTGGTAATTTGCATCCTTTTTTTCAGCTGCTCTCTTTTTTTTCTTTTTTTCTCTCTCCTTTGGCTTAGTGTCATTCATCTCAAGGCAGTGCTCATAATACCCACACATACTCTTGTCGCAGAGACATGCACAAGCACACACATCACGCTCTGATATCTCTTATTGCCTTGGCTGAATAAGGTTGAGCAGGACTGGAGTCAAATCGTTTAACATATTACCAGCTCCCAGGGGTTCCTGTTTATGCCCGCTCACTCCAGAGCAGATGAGTGAGATTCCAGTAGCTACCGTGCATTAAGCAGATCTCTGCAGCTCCAGAGGGCCCCCGCGGACCTCCACATGTGACAAATGCTCATAGTGCGCAAAACGTATTGAAGATACAAATCACAAATTTAGGCGGTGGCAGACATACAGATGGCTTGTAAACACATGCACAGCATCTGTGCAGCACAGGGACATACAAGCAGAGATAACATAGTGAATTAATACAGCGTGTTACAGCCCAGTCCTCAGTTGTTTAAATACAAAGATTTAAACTTAATCCATGTACACAAATGAGAAAGTGAGAGGGAGTTTGACATATAGATTAACACGGTTAAGTCTACAGCCATATACTATATATATATAGTTAGCAGAGCATGAGCAAATGTCTAGTCCCCTGCCACTAGTGGGGGAAATTACATTGGTCTGAGGGTGATGCCACAGAAAAAGCTACGTGGGTTCCTGTTTATAATATAGCTCTTCAGACTTGATGTTGTCAGATCTGGCTCAACTTTCATCAGTCTAAGCCATACTTTTCCAGTCTGTCAGCTTAAACTGCCTACTTCATTGGCCTAAAATGTACTTTGTCAGTTTCCTAAAACTCAGACCGAATAGCTGTTTCTCGTCTTTGAATAGCCCTGATGTTGTGTTCATTATTGCTGATTTTGAAAATGTATTTTCAGAAGCAATGGTAGTGGTTGCTAGGAGCAGTTTGCTTGTTTCACACTAATCATAGAAATATGTATGTGTTTGTGTCTGTAATTGACTGACAATAATCTGTACAGTTGCGTCAATCTCAGCCATCGTTGCCATTTTTCTGTCACTACCTTTTCATGAATGTAGAGTAGTTAGGTAGGCAGCTAGGCAAAGGTCATGTTAGACTAGTGGAAATGAGCTTTTGGTGGCACTAGCTGCAAAGTCAGAGCATGTAAAAATGTACCACTTTGATCTAGATGGGGCTGTTCACTTTTTTCGTTTTGCAGCCACCATAGTTTCTCCTTCACGCTTGGAAGGTGAGGATTTTATACACGTACAGGGCAAAGCAATACAATGTCACTGAGTGAGAGAGTTTCTGTAAAGTTATTATGAAACGCAATTAAAATGACACACATACTACACTGTAAGACTGCAAGTCATCCATGTCTTTCTATGCAGACACATGCAGTATGAATGTGCACACAAACACACACACACAAACTTAACTCTGTCAGCGCAGACTGACCTTGTTACAGTAACAAGTCACATTGCTCACCGCACTCAAGTCAGCAGTGCGTTCACATGCTCCTCAGTACAACAAGGCCTCTATGTTGCTGCGTCTGTAGGGAGAAGGGGTTCATAATGTATCCAAAGGGCTCCGGCTGAGACAACAGAGGCCCGTGTTCTCCTGCTGCTGCTGCTCTGCTCCTGGCCTGGTGGAGGGGAGCACAGGGGCTGCTGATGGAGAAGAGTTTCAGGTTTCAAAAGGATTTTTTTCTCCCTTTTCTACCCAACTGGATCAGGGCAAATACAAACATGACACAGGGGTGTGTGTGCATCTGTGCGGTGTGTGTTTATTATAGCATTTCGAACAGAGTTTGAACTGTTCACAAAGCACTCAGTGTGTGTGTTGTTCATATTCAGGTCGCCAGTAGAGAGGCGCATGCTCTGTTCTCTTCACCACCTGATCCCACCAGAGTCTGTACGACAGCACAGCAGAGCACTGTCTGTGAGTGTGTCTGAACACGTGTGCTTGTGTGTACACAGTATAAAAAGGTGTATATGAGAGTGGAAAAAAGTCGCATGGAGCAGTTATGTCACACAATCAACGACCCAAATCCGTCCAATATGCGCTGTGTTATCCAGGCCTCTACTCACTGAGCTACAATAGCAGCCCGCTTTATAAACACCAGCACAATGTGCGTCCATCACACAGTGAAACTGAGCCCGGTCAGGGGATACCACCCTAGGGAGTGACAGAGGGGGGGATTTAAGTTCAGAACCAGGAAGTGTTTTTCGATGAAAGCAGCAGGGCCTTGGGGGAAGTTTCCCCTCCTCCTCCATTTTACTTTCCCTGCCAGCTTAAACACATCTGTCCTGGCCTGACCACCCACCCCACCCCACGCCCAGATCCCTTCAGCTGGAGACTGTCAATGCTACCTTCAAGTACTTGAACAGAAATATTGAAAATGTATTTGATTAAATAGTAGTGAACAGGTGGAAAGACCATGGCAACAACTGAAAAGTTATTACAAATAAAATGCCTTACTATTTAAAGATGTGTATGCATGTTTGTGTTTTCAGTAAAGGAAAATTATTTATAAATATATAATATAAAAAGTTATTTCTTCATGTTGAAGGAGCAACAAGCTATGACTTTTGAACTTTTTGTCAGACTTCACACTAGGAGGGACTAGATGGTTCTGCAGTCCAGCTATGGATTACAATAACCTGACCATAGCCCTACCATTAAAGTACCAGATGTCTGACATATATATCCTTTATTTGGCAGATGTTTTTCCCATTCTCTGGTGGATCCGATCCAATCATAGTGTTCTATGTTATCTACAGCCATGCTACTGGCTCGGAATGGCTGTACTTTGGTACAGTGGTGTTTCAAGTGCTAATGTAAGCCTGCTAACATGCTCACAATGATGATGCTACAATGGTGATATTCAGCAGGAATGTTGTCTACCACACAAATATTGGCTAATAATCACGTAATGCAAAGTACAGCTGAGACTGATGTTATTAATTTGTAGGTATTTGATCCTAAATCAAATTTTGACCTGATGATATCACAGAGAGAAAGATAAATGTCCGTCTGGCCATTTCCTCCCTGCCTTTCTGTCGGATGCAAGCTGTGTAGTTTTTTTTTCTGTTATTCTGCCTGCAGATCACTTTTCCTAAAGTTTTTCCAAAGTTGTTATTTCTGCATCTGCATGCATTCTGTCTGCAATTGGGTCCCCTTCACCTGTTAAGTGTGTGGTACTTTTGAGTTTGTACTAGACACATGATAGAAGGAATTGACGTTCAATAAATGTTTGCCTTGTTTGTTCACATATTTACCACAAATTCCATACTCCCACCAATAAATAAATTAAGCCTCCAACTATCCCCCAGCACAGAATTATCTCTAGCACCATCTATGCTATCGCTCATGCAGAGCAACTGACGGCAACATAAAACTCTGCTTTGCCACCTACTAACCAAGTCCTACTTCCAAAATTATGCATGCACCATGTTGGAAGTGGGACAGGTCTGGCTTTAAAGAGGGCAACTCTACCTTCAAATGCTCCACATAAACCTTTCCTTCCAGCCATAAATATGACTTACAGTATAACTGCAGTCAGGTTATTTTGGTTGAAGAAAAATTGACGCTATAGCAAAAGTGGGCCTCAAACAGCACACAGATACCTCCACATAGAAGATAGCGTGCATCAAAAATAGAATTGATGAAATGTAATAAAAGGAAACATGATGACTAAAATAAAAAGTAGGAACATATGGCACTAAAAGAGATTAAAACATAAAATATCATCATATTTGCCAGCAGGTGTTGGCTCAGCTTCCCTGCTTTATTACTCCCTAAAGGTCACATCTCTGCAGTTCAGGCTACCACGTTTAATGTTGTTCATATGTGCCAAACTTAGAATTACAATATTTCCACTAGCATTTGAAGGCATCATAATTACTGAAGTGGTGCTGCAGTCCCCCACCCCCCATCTATCCAGCGCCCACCCCTCTCAGGGTCTTACTGGATGGGTTGTTAGAGAGCTGGTTGTGTTTTCTTTGTGCGGCTAGGCCTCGCTATCACATTACTGCACACATGCTGATGCAGCAGCTCCTGCAACCCTCCCCGGCCCCAAAAACCCAAACCATTGCTGGCCCCCAACCCTATCCCAGCCTTTTTCACAGAGCCGCCCTACAATGGAGTGAAACAAATTACTATTTTAATTTAAGTAATGCCACATTACAGTTTCCAATCGCAGAAATAAGTCGTTACTTTTGTTATCAGCACTTCTAAATATAAGATTAAAGTTGAATTATCCAGGAAATACATCCCACCCCCCAGTTGCCCTGATTAATTTTCATAGAATTAGTCATCGTCCCCACACATTGCGCTGAGCTCAGATGAGAAATGGCAGAAAAGTTGGCTTTGCCTGGAGGAAATATTCTCTCAACTTTGATTTTATCGAGGCACACAGAGAGGGAAATTAAGTTGAGTCCCAGTTTTAGAGGATAAGAGGACTGACAATTTTACAGCAAGGTAATACAGTGTTGTAAAAATACTTTTCCAAGGGACTAATAAGCAAATTAATATATTACTTCTTGAAAGTAGTCCAAGAAATTGTGAGTTACATTACCTGGCATATTAATCATACTTCTCTTTGGCAGTTGCTCTCTCTTTCTCACAGTCAAAATCTCCCATATCTCAACTGCCTCTCTTGTCAGTGTTGGGGGAAATCAAACAGATTTGGCAGCCAATGTTGTTGCAATATGTTCACTCAATAAAATTAGGCACTGTAAGAAAATGATTCAGGTGGAGAAGGGAGCTGAGTTTTCCAAAGGCAGCATGCTTCATCAAAGCGGCTTCTCAGCCTTGGCACCCTCCTTCCCTTATGCCTTTTCCCCAACATTGGATTGGGGGGGCCTCGTCCAAAAGCTTCTGTAACTTTCCGAAACCGACAATCCTACATTCTCAACCACTTCATGCCGTGATTGGCCAGCTGTGCAAACTTGAGAAAAGAATCAGGGTTTGAGCTTTTCTCTGAAGCTCTAGTTTTTTGTTTATTACAAAAAATATATATTTCTGGCACTTTGGTGTGAACAACCGAGTGCGAATGTCCTCCAGTGAGAAAGCGTGTGCCGTCATATCTAAAAGATTATCACTTCTCCTGCCTCTCAATGAACCTTCGCGTTGCCTTCTGACGCGGTCGGACAACACATTGTGCGAACTAGTTATTTTCTAGCATTAGGTCTAACTTTTTAAAACACCCTCCCCAACTTTTTGACTTTTTATTTTAACCCTACCTTGACATTGCAAAAATAATTATTAATATATAACAACAATATTGTGTTGGTACAACCCATTGACAATAATTAACTAAAAGAGGAAAAGCACAAAGAATTTAAGATGATGATCGCAAAAGATGCGCCATGTTTTTTCCTGCAACTTTCTGTGTTTGAAACAAGAGTTACTAAACGCTACACCACCAAAGATTAAAAGATATATTAAAGTTATCATATTGTGTATCATCATGTTACATCACACTACACTGATTAGTAGTACAACAATTGACAAAATGTGTTGCTGCATGAGAATGAACTTTATATGACACATTCAACTTTACAGCAATTATGCCTGTGTAACAGTGTAACAGTGAGTGTACAGTATGGGCTAGTGAAAATAATAATGTTCTTTGCTAGACATAACGATGCCTTGTATATGAAAGAAAACACACCTTTGATGTAACTGTTTTAATCTCTTTTCATATGATACATCTGACAGTTCTTTGGAATATAAATAATATAATATGTAACAAAAATTACAGTTCCCTCCCGCTTTTCTTTCAATGTCTCCACCCAAATACGTTTTGTACAGCCCCTAAATACTTTACTACCATAAAATAGAGGTGAATGCCAGCAAATCCATTGAAAATGGGATAATTTAACTACAAGACCTAGTGAAACTGTAATGAAACATTGTTGGATTTGTAACAAGCAGTTTCCCAAGATTCTAAATGTTTCTGCCACCCTTTGTCATTGCAGACAGGGAAGAGCTCTTTAACTGTACAAACTGTATAAACTTGACCTTTCCACAAGATAAAGATGTTGGTGGACAGGAAAGGAAAGCCAGCAGATTTGGTTGGGAACTGTAGCTACAGTAGAGCTCTATGTAGAACCAGACTGAAGCAAAAGAAAAAGGATCAGTCAGTGTGTTTATTTTTCCTCCCAGCAGAAAAGACCTTCATTGATGGTTTTGGATATGCTGCCCTTTTTGAAACACAGAGCGGTTTTGACCTGGCCTTTCTTTCCTTTTTCCTCTCTTTCCTCCCCTCTCTCTCACCCAGGAGCTGGAGGGGAGCTTGTAAAGTCAGCAGCCATACGTTGTGTTATAAAAATAATCCAGGTTTTATTGGGATTGCCATGGGAGGGTGGCATAGGAGGGGGTGAGGGTTAAGTGGTTATACAGCACAATTCACCTCTCTTACCAGAAAGAACTGCACTGTTATATACTGTACACACACACACACATACACACACACACACACACACACAGGGAGACAGAGGAGCTATTGGAAATGGTGATTTCTTGGAGATAGAGCACAAAGGTAGGAGTGTTGACGTGTATGTGCTTTTCCGTGTGCATGTGCTGAGGCATGTGTGAATCAGCGTGTGGGGGTATTAACAACATGCTGGTATTTAAACTTCTCCTCTAACAATGGGTCTTAAGTCTATAGCCAGTGCCCACAGTCTGTCTGCTAATGGTACCAGTCCACTCACTTACCCAGCTGGATGGAGACACTCCAATGGCTCTACAGAATGCCAGGAAGAGCTTAATATCACTAAATGATCCTATGGGGGCCCGTATAAATGCCACATCTACCTGTAAACGGCTCATTTTTGCTTGTGCAGGACTGTCTGATAGAGATTTCCACGAAGTTGACAGGCCCTATTTGGAACAGGGAAGCAGATATGTCAGGTTGCGGTTCCGGTAACATCTCAGTCAAGTTGGTTTTGTCCAAAGGTCATCGAATAAATGTGTCTGAGCAAGTTCAAACACTGTCCAAGGCATTTTCAGGGTGATACAATCACAGCTGCGTGTAGCCCACATGCAGCACTCGGCTTGAAGGACAAAGGGCTCTAGAAGAAATTGATAGATTAGAAAAGGGCACGGTCAGTCATTTGTCTTTTGTTTTCCCTATCAGAGGCCTTCAGTGTTGCCGGGACAACATTATAAAGCATGAAAGATTGCCTAGCTTATAGGCATTTATGGCAAGTGTAAGTATTTCGACTGTTTTTCACGGCTGAGCGAGTTGCCCTTTAGGATTGCAAAGATGCCTCGGAAAGGCATTCCTACGCCCAGGCTCCAGAGAATTCAAGATGTGGAGTGAGGCAGGGGGCTTTGGCAGGCAGAAAGAAGTTCAGTGTCTGTCCGTCATTGTCCAGACGTCTAAGGGGCCAGCCGGGGTCACAGCTATGGAAAATGCCCTCGGTGGGATGGGTATGGGTGTGGGAGGTGGCAGCGGCTGTCCCCAGAATTCAAACACTGTCAACCCTTGTCAAACATATCTGTTTCATCCCTAACAAGATGAACCTGTAAAATTAGCCTGCTGAAATGGGTAGTAGTTACGGTGGCAGAGGGAGCGCCGTGACAGGGATATTTGTCAAGAATTGGATTAAAGCAGATGGCTTTCTGAAACCTCAAACCAGTGTGATTAGATTTTCACCGTTGTACACTGATTGAAGGATGATTGCATTAGATGACACCGGGGCGGAAAAATCCAGACAAAAACAAGCTTGATTTGAGCAATGTGGCAGGATTGTAATCCTCTCTCTTGCCTGTACATGGATGCTTTTACCAGGCCATTGTTCTAAGTCATCAGGAATATAACTCACATGTTGTATTTTATTTCATCCTGTTACATTCAGGTGTTTTAAGCCCTCTAGGGATGTTTTGTTCCAGACGGAAACAACAAATACTTTCACTTTGTTGATCTCCTGATGTTTCTTTCTGTGGTGCCATAATCAGTTGACATTTTAGTGTATAGCCATTTGTAATGTTACTGTTACTTGCCTAGGGACTGCAGAGGTAAATTAGCTTTTTCGATAATTCCAGCATCTTTATATCTTTTATTTTTATATTGATGTTTATCAATGTGCTCTGTCCCTATTAAACAAACAAATAAAATAGCTTTTTGTGAAATACCTCAACAAATATTGGAACAACCTGATAAATGAGAGCAGGTTAACCGTGTGATTATGAGCATGTTAGCATGCTGACATTAGCACTTCCTCACAGAGCTGCCAGCTGTAGAACTCTGTAGTGTTTCCCAGTTGCATACTACAGTTGTATATAGTATATATCATATAATAATTGTTTCAGTGTGCTGTCTTTGCAGTTACTATACAAACATATCAACATACAAATGCTACAATATGTGTACCTAATCATAGACTGCGACCTTGAAACACTGATGGCAATTAAATTTCACAAAAAGACATCAAAATGTTTTTCCAAGGATTTGATAGTTATTTTTTCTTTTCACAAAGCTCTTTTACTACTGTCCATAATTTGTTTTAATTTTTTGCAGCTGTAAATAGCTGCTCCATTTCTTTTGTGCATTGCATTGTGGGAGAACAGTGTTCATCAACAGCACATTCAAATATCAGGGGGATTTAGTTTGAATACTAACTGTTTGGAGTATAGTTAATTTTGTCACTTTTCCAGTGTCGCACTACATAATCAAAACCTGCTTAGCTTTAGTATGTATTATGGATTTGGAACACAGCTTTAGTCTTGTTAAATTTGATCATGCATTCAATATGGAATCCACCCATGGATAAAAAATGCACAGTCACAGAAACACATTCTCAATGCTGGAGTTGGTGGAGCTCGCTGTATTCAACATTCGCGGCAGCTTTCTCCAAGCAAACAAGTGGACACGAATGATGTGCATTCATAGCCAACCACCAGCAAGCCTGAGGCAGAAAATGGCCTTTTTAAAAAATTGCTCCATTTTTTTTAAAACAAGGATTGTTTTTATTCAGACGCTGGCCGAACTTTTGGCATCCCAAATAATGGTATCAAAATGCAGGCAAGCCACAGCCTGTGCCCATGTATCTTCTTTCAAAAGAACAGTGCAGTGTAGGAGTTAAGCTACCCATGTATAATTTCTCTCGTTTGCCAGTGTGTTTGCATATGCATAGCTGCCGAAGAAGATTCATCACGCAGAATTTGCAGCAAAGAAAGAATGATGGAACTGAGGGGAAGTGAGGGCGCTGGCTGCTGTTTATTATAGTAACCCAGCTATGGGCCAGGGGCGCAGCAGAAGATGGAGAGGGGGAGTGAGGAGTGGGTGTCCCAGGGGCCCCAACCCTGCCTCCGTCAACAGTTTTTCCTTCTTCGCTGACAGGCGGCACACTCTCGCTTGGGGACTGGATAGATCCCCGCTTTTACGGTTTCCAGTGGAATTTAATAACCTCCTGAAACTATTCCTCTTTACATAAGACAGTTAATTAGCATGCTGTTATCCCATCAAGAGAGAAAGTACGGCAGTGAGGCCATCTATGCTGATATCCAAATTCAGCAGAGATCCAACACTGATTTATAGGCTGGGCGACTTTGTGAAATTAAGTGAAAGAAACTTAGGGCTGAGCCAGTGGTTTATCTCTGTCATCTAGCTGATCTATCACCTCAACTTTTAAGAAAATTAAGCTCCTTCCTTGTGTGGGAAAAAAGGCACTCCTAAACGGAACTATCTTGCTTTGATGAAACCCCTATTCTTCCCTCTCTAATCAAACACCACAGTTTCAACTGCAGGTCAGATCAAAAAGATGAAGAATGTTTATGAAGCGGTAATGAAAAGCAATTCTTAGACGATTCTTTTTTTCCCCCTCCCTGAAAATGCTCTGATTAAAACCTCGCTTGTCGCTTCCTATCGCCCTTTAATGAATATACTAGTTGAATGAAATGATGTTCCGTTGAGCTGTAATTTCCGTCTTCCGTCGGGGGAAGGAGGGAGCTACTCATCATATGGGGCTTGCTTTAATACACTCATCCCAATAGATATTAACCACCAGGCGATTGCAGAGGCAATGAAACATTTGGGCCATTCATTTCAGATGAAGACAGGAGATTTCTCCACTTCGTTCCACAAATGTTTACCCATGAAATTGCAATGAGATGAAATGTGACAGATCAGCAGCGACTGAAAGCGGTTTTCTGTCAAAAAGCTAACGTTGCGAAAAGACCTTTAGATTGATTATGACAACTTTGGTTCTCTGCCGTTTAGAATCAAACTGCCACTGCTGGGTGTTAAAACCATTCATTACTTTTCATTTCAATCTCTTTACGATCCAGCAGATGATCTAGTATCCTAATTCTGTTATAAGGTCAATTCTGCCTTCTTTAATTGGTCTGTCAAGTAGGAAATATGATACATACCTATTAGACTAATTGTAAATACTTGGATTATGATTTTAATAAAAAGGCATTACAGGCTTAAAATGTATGCATCTTCCACAGGCGACATGTGCACACATTAACACATTTTAACATCCACCTGTGATGTGGAAAAAAAGCTGTGAATTTCTCTGTGCTATTAAAAACTCCAGCAGACAATGAGAGGTAACACAAGGTAAATGAGGTAATCGCTGAGAATAGCTGTTTCCCAACTCTCACCGTTCCGAGTATAAATCTCAGCCAAAGTAAACCCAAAGTCTCACTGCGATGGAAAAGTCCAAACAGAGCAAACTGAGAGGAGCGATGCAAAGAGAGGAGAAGCCCGCGGGAGGTGACCTATGCTCTGCCTCGTAATGAGACTTTACCCCACTTTCTCAACACCTGGCCTGCTTTCTACAAGTGCCAGAAATGTGCTAAATAATGTTCCCGTTTCTGCTCGTCACTCATACAACCTTGGTATCACCCGTTCTGAGACAGTCTGGAAGTAACACAATGCTTTTGCATTTTGAGTCCACCAGTTGAGGATATATGAAAGCATGGATTTTTTTTTTTACTTTTGTCCTGCCTTGAAGCTGAAGCTTTCAGGGTTTAGCTCCCATCAATACTAGCAAAATCTCTTCCTCTGTTGTTGCCGGGGAAGATTGACCTGAATTGTGAATCACTAGAGTTAATCCCTCCTACGTTTACTATATGAAGAGCTGGATTTCCCGAGCCAGCCTCATACAGACTGTCCTGGAAGAGAACAGTGTGGATTAAGCTGCATTCTGCATCAGGTTGGTGTCTGCTTGCACTCTGTAGACGTTTCATGTCTTTATTTGAATCAGTCCTGTCCCCAAATGAAACTGTGACAGGGAACAGAAAAATACAAGCGCAACATCAGCAGAACAGATTACGTTGATCTTAACTATAAAGCGTAATGAGACAAATAAAGTCACAGATGTAGTGGGGAGACGGTGAAGTTGCAATAAAAAGTTAAATGCATAACTTGCACTGGAGTAAATTACATTTGGTGTTGGGTAAAATGTCTTGAGACTGCAGATAGCAGTGTTAAAGCAGTTTAAGATACTGTTGTATTACTGCAAAACCACAGTGTGTAAAGTGTGTGTCTGATAGAAAGACAGTAGTGCAAGAGAATACAGTGCGATTGAGCAGTCTGACAGCAGGGACAATAGATCTGCACAGGTGGAGCAGTTAGTCAACTGAAGGAGCTGCCCAGAGCATTGGGGCTTCATGGATGGAGGGGGTGGGAGGGGTTGTCTGTGATTACCAGGAGCTTGGCCATCAGCTTTCTCTCTCTCTGTTCTAGGATGCTCTCTAGATTGCACAGAGCCTCTATTTATATATATCTTTTCAAGTGCAGGGATTTACATCATAGAGTGAAAATTAGATAAACCATGGGTGTGTTTAGTCCTACTCCGCTTATTTCGGCAGTTCACCAATAAAAAGCGAGTGAAACATATCCACCACCAGCAGCTCCTTGGTTGTGTTGAGTTAAAGGCACTGCTGAACAAAGTCTCCTCTGCCAGCCTCCTGTATTCACCCTCTTCTCCATCAATGACTGAGTCATCAGAAAACGTTTGTCAAAGGCAGTCTCCTGTGTTGAAATCTGACGTGTAGAGGCTGAGATGAACTGAAGCATGGACATCCCTGTGTGTTACAGACAGTCCGACACAGAGCCATGTGGTCTGACATACAGTTGGTGAACCTCGTTCATCCATGTAGAGGGTTAACTTACTGCAGTCTGACACACACACTAAAGAAACCGGTGATTTATTGAAAGACTTTATCATCTTAGAAGAATCTATTGAAAGTCTTCTAAAGTCAAATGTGAATATGTATCTTTTTATCCTCTCATATTGATTTCTGAAAAAAAGAAAAAAAACATTTTAGTGGAATGCTGTAATTACTCGCGTATCCTTGTTATTGTTTATCAGATGCAGTGAAAAACAGAGTGAGCGAGAGCCCCGAGCTGCTGACTCGCTATCAGCCGCTATCTTTCTTTGCCGCTCTGTCAACCATTAGCCTATAATTTATGCTTTTACACTCTCAAGGCCTTATGCTCAAAGCAACAGCATTGCTGCATGTGGGAAAGTTTTCGCTTTCAGTCTGTTGACGGCTGTACATTGACTGATAAACAGAAGCGCTGGCAAATTGAGTGCTCCTTCACGCCCACTGCAGGTGTTCGAACAAAATATAAAAAAGTGGGGGGAGTAAAAAAGCTCCCATCGGAGTGGAGGTGTGAATTAAACTCCAGCACAGTTTGGCATGAAACATGTTTTAAAGCTTTGAAAAAAGGGAGACAGCCAGACAGACTGAGTGTGCTCTTGTGATAGACAGTTCAAACAGACATTGCTGACCATCTAGCTAAAAACTGAAAACAAAGAGGGACTATAATATGAATGTGAATGTAAAGATTTCGAGTAGAGCAGAAAGACTGCAATATTGTCCGGTCAGCACCATGGATTTCTTAAGCAAGATCCGAGTGGCTTTCACAGGCCTAGGGGCCATGAAACTGGCTCAGCATATGGCAACTTGAGTAAGAGAACAAGTAAAGACACCATATAAAGTTGTTCGGTATGCTGAAATTCTTAGTTATTCCACGCTAGCAGCTGAATCGGCAGCACAGTACATCAATAACAAATTGAACTTGAGGTCAGGCATGGAACTTCACACATGACTGCTTCTTCACATAATACATCTAAAGTCTATTTTATCCAACCTTGGGTGCAAATAATCCCTTCAAATTAATTTTCATCATAGCCTTTCATTCTGAAGTGATATTGACTGGGATAGACACTGAACACGTAGAAGGGAGGTCAAGGTCTGCTTGTTACTTGTCTAAAAAAATGCTTTTTTATATATTTAAATTCCTAGAAGGCTATATTCACCATTCTGAGCGTAGCTTTCTAGCACAAGACCCACATTTTCCCAACACAGTCTCTTGATGTGGCCCGAGGCCGTGCTATTTCTCCTGTTCATCACCGAGCTGTTTTTAACATGCTGCGGAATGAGAGTCCGATTCCAAATTAGTGTCCTAAATCCAAAGTCATTAACTCTCAAACCAAACAAATCTGTGCCAGAGCGTCTACAACCTGATGTGTGCCTGAGATTATGAGCATTATAATTCAGCCTTGTTTATTTGGTAATCTGTCTGCGTGAGGATTTGGGCAACTATCTTCACAGTGTTTCCATCAGGCAGCATGTAAATTCAGACGGCGCAGACCGTTCAGCATTGGGCGGGGCTGAGAGCTGCTAGACGCACACTCACAGACGATACAATACAATAGATACAGTGGAAGATGAGAGGGAAATAGAGGGAAATGTCAGTCTCAGTTTATTTATTTGTGCTCAGGTTAAAAGGCCCCATGGTGTCTGCAGCTACATCTGATTACACTGAGACAAAAATAATTTTCTGTGCTAATCCTCAAAGATTATCAATCTAATATTTGCCTTCTAATCCCCACACTTTATCTTTGGATCATAATCCCAGGTCTTGTGTGTTTTTTTCCTCTCTGCTCAGGATTATCAATCTTAATGTCAAATATTAAGCCTCTTCTGTAGAGACTGTATGTTCATAATAATAGCAGCGAATCATGTTCTGAGCACGCCCAATAAACAAACACTGATCATTTACAATGCATTTATTCTGGTCTAAGTGAATCTAAAATGAGTAATTTGTATCAGTTTACATTGAAGCATCTCAAGGTGGGCCCGAGGGGAAAACCTCCCAGAAGGCATCGGGGCAAGTTTCACTTCACGTGTTCCTGCATTGTTAGTGGTGTTGTTGTGTTTTACATCGAGCTCTATGTTTCCACTGTTCCCACAGTTAATGACGTTATACAGTTTGTTATCAAAGGGGAAGTCCACTCATTTTACACAAAGTTCGGATTACTAGTCACGCGGAGTGATGACATCATCAGGGTTATCTTTGTTAGAGTTTGGAAGACGTTAAGGAAGCCTCATGAAAGACATTATGGGAAATGGATTCGGTGTTTTTGGATGTCAGCATATTTCTGAAATTAATGAATGAAAACATAGCTATGAATATTATATTCCATGTCTGCCAATAGAACCTCCTAAATGTTACACACTGGACCTTTAAGAGTACTAAACAATATGTAGACCATGAGCGATGTCCATGACTTGCTCCCCAGTGTGACTGCATACAGAGTGACTTTGGTTAATAGTAGACTGGACATTAACCTCATAGTTGAGGTCAAAAAAGCCCCCATCTCTTCCAGTTGTCCTCATTAATGGCCAGGACTTGCAAAACATAGTCATGTAAAAATACACCCCCTCACTCTAACACGAATGACCTAATATTGTTAAATATTCCCTCCAGACATTTTTAAAGACTTGAGACTGTTATGATTTGTTTAATAATTTGTGTGTGATGTGGCTTACCTAAGTTCAATTATTTCGTTAGAAATTCTTAAAATTACATTGATTCCTTCTCACTGTGGAAAAATCCAGAATCTGGCTCATTTCTCAGTTTAACTACTGGACACAAGATATCTCCTACTTCTCTGTAAAGTCCATTCTCAGTGAGCACTGAAGGCTTCCAGTTGCCCCAGTTGCATGGTGGACCGCGATTGGCTTCCATGCTAGCTGTGATGCTGCTACAAAATGCTGCTGTATGTAAACTGAGATTTAAGGTAAGCACAGAGAAACGTTCCTAGTGTCAAACTCTGAACATGCATTATTCTGCTCAAACATCCAATGTAGGAACAATAAGATAAAGAGATTTCTGAGTGGATGGGGGCTTTAAGAAAATATGATTCATATTCTGGTATCTTCTTTTGGGGATGAACATTTATATTAATCGCGGTAAGTGGCAATTTATGCTTTGAAGGAAAAAAAGCTGTATATCATGGAACATAAACTCGTATGGAAAAGATGCTTTAGGCCACAAACCATCTATTTATAAATTAGACAAAGACAGAATGAAAAGAATAGAAAACCAGAAACTATAATTGTTACATTCAGTTAAAGCCTTCATCTGAAAAAAGATCAAAGACTCAAGAACAACAGATTATTTTTCCACTGCTCTGTGCAGTGGCAATGAAGACAATAATAATTTCACTCTATTAATGCTCTATTGATCTCTTGTGGAACATTTTCTCTGCCAAAGTCAGGCTCAGATACAGAGCAGGTGAATTGCTCACTGGCTCTTCCACCGGCAGGAAGTGGTGAACAACCAGACCCAACACTCAAACAATAGTCTCTTTAACAACCAGGCCACCCTGCTCCCCGACCCCCGTTTAAAAGAGACCCTGGAGTGTCTCAGGTCAGACCCCAGGTTGGGAAGCACTTTGCCAAAAACAGGCCCTCACTTTCCTCACAATGAAACTGTCTTAATCAAGCAGTGTAATGGCTTCTGGGGCCCCTCGCCTGTGTCGGGGCCCTTGTTCGGAGAGGCTAATGGGCGGAGACCTGTTTGTGTGCCTTTTTTGAAACCCTCCCAGGTCCCTGCTGTGATGCGTACTGCAGAAGTAGGCTGGGGGCGCACACACGCTGCAGCGCCACGCACCACACACACACACACACACAAACGCACACACATCCTTTCCAGTGGAGATTGGCACAGAGACGCAGCGCCACGACCACTCCGGTGTGTCTGTTTGGTACAGACTGCTCAAACTTCTGCGCAGAGAGGCGGATAGATCCATATCCACCCAGCTCGTCCCAGATAGCGGATTAAATTCACGCTCTCTTTTCTTTCTTTCCCTTTTTTTCCCCATTTCCTCCTCCTCCTTCTCCTCTGGGTTCGTGTTACAAAGCCTTGGGAGGGAGTTGCGCGGAGAGCCAGTTCCTCTGTGTAGAAACTGAATGACAGGATCATATGGCTTGATTTGCCTTATAGTCCAAACATGTTTTTTTTTTAAATAGAGGAAATAAGAAAAGAGGAGAGAGAACCTGCGGGCGAATTCGTGTCAATTCATCTGAAGAGGATGTGGAATAATTTATAACTCCAAATTCAAAAACAAATCCGAGATAACGGAGAAAGAAGCGAGAGGGGGAAACGGATACTGGATCTGTCGTCAGAGAGAGACGGAGAGGAAAGCGCAGTGACTGAAACCCTCAGCACCACCGCCGTTATCACAATAAGGTAAGTTTGAAGCCCTTATTTGTCATAATGGTCGCGGTGCTGCGAGGCGGCTGGATTAAAAGTAGACGAAGGAAGCAGAGGGAGAAAACATCCTGATCCGGAGTCTCCGGGTCTCCAACTGTTGCCATGAAGCCTCCTTTTTCTTAAATAGGACGCCTGCAGACACAATGCGTTGTCTAAACGGGTGATCGGGGTGTTCTAGGTTGTCCTTTTGGGGCTCAATGCGATGCAACTTTATCTCCCATTTCGCGCAGTGTAAACACAGCGCACTGCGGTCAGGAGGAGTTGGATGGGAATCAACTCCGGGGCTTCACTGTAGTCTGTATCTACAGTGTGCTGCTCTGCAATCGCAGCACAGCATTTAAAACCATGCCCAATTTCTAACTTATCATATACCCCTCTGTGTGTGCTCAAACATGCCAGGATTGTTCTGTGCACCACTTAAAAAAAGGACACATCTGCTCATATTGTATCTGCCTGTAATATGTGTAAGTGTGGAGTGTCTGTGGAGCTCTGAAAGGAACTTTTAGGCATTTTTCTTTGCCTGATAGTGTTTTGCATCTTCTGTGGCATCAATATAATATCCCAGCAATATCCCTAACTTACTTTGTGACTTCTGCTGGATGCCTGAGCAGGCAGTTTTATAGTCTGTGGAGATGTGGCGATGTATTCTGCACTCATGCTGTATATTATTGTTATTTTAGAGCTTTTACAGCATGCCACTTGAAACATATAGTAAGATTTTAATGGTTCATTTTCACACAGTAGTTATAGGTGTCACATATGACAGCCCTCATCCACTTCCAGTGCCATAAAAGCAATGAGTCCTTTGAATTGCTGCCTCCGTTTCCTGCTTGCTCAGCTGACACTCAAAAATTAAGCTCTTATGGTGACAATAATCCACTGTGATATTACTTTGGAGTGCTTTTTCCCCTTTCTGATTTCCCCCCCTTAATGAAGTAAGTATTAGCTTCAGTTGAGTGATTATTGTAATTACTGAGGGGGGGCAGGCGTCCACACTGGACACAGAGCAGGGATTTGGGTAAAAAGGTGTGGAAAGAATGGGGGGGGGTCTGCCTTTTTTACAAGCTGGATGGTGCCACTGCCAGTTAACTAACAGACAGTGCGGGGGGAGCACAGCCCTTTAAAATAAAGACAGCAATGATTTTTGGAGAAGTTAGTGGAGTCATGTTATTGCCATGTGGGATGGAGGAGGCAGCGAGGATGACTTTAGATAGATACTTTATTTATATGAGCCTTCTCCTGTTTGAGGATCCACTTTTAGCTTTAATATATTTGTTTATTATTTTCTCATAAAGTTTGTCATAGGATTTATTTTTCATATAGTTGTTTGCTGTGGCTGCTTGTGTTTCTGTGTGTGTGTTTGCGTATGTCACCGTGTCATTTGCAAAGATTAATGAAAGTAATATACTGGTAGGATACAGCGTTGAGCTGCAAGTTGACATTTCCAGTGCAGAGGGATGTAGCGGGGATAATCCCACCAAAATTCACTTTACTCACCTTTTAATTTGTGAAATCAAGTTCACAGACCTTTAAGAATAGACATAATCCTTGAGATAAACACACAGTAGATTAATATAAGACTGAAGCAGGTTACAAAGAGATATGTTTGAAAACTAGTTTGGTTGTAGAAGCTTTCCTCCTGACATCTGCATTATTCCCTGAAAAAAAAAAGCCTTGATAATCCAGTATTATCCAGGGCAGTTGCAACAAAGACACACACACACACGCACACACTTACACACACTCACTGCAGCCCTCTGGCCCCAGATGTTAATGCCTCCATTGAGAGAGCCACAGGACTCCTGCCGACTCGATCTCTTCATTGTCGGACAGACAATAGACTCCACATCCTGACGGCCAGCCTCCTTCCCATCTTCCCTCACACACTCCTCATGCTCCTCACACACGCAGTTAAACAGCACAGAGTCATGCAGACAAAAGGACCACATGCATCATGCATATGTGCAAGCAGGCATGCTTTTACAGTCGGGTTCAGGCAGTGCAGGTTCACATACACTAAACAGTTTCACTCTTGTATTTTTAGTATTCTGTTGTGGTGTTTGAGTCACAAGTCGGACAGATGTGGGATTTCTTTTAAACTTTTATCTGTTATTTAAAGCGTGTGTGTGTATTTATATGTGTTCATGTTCCCTCTGGGTGTTGTGTTGTGCATGTGTCCCCCGCTGCTGTCCACTTCACTGCAGAGCTGCAACTAACAAATACTTTCATTACTCTGCTGCCAGTTATTGTCTCTATTGATTGGTTCACGGTTTTGTCCATGACGTGACAGAAAGTAAAGAAAATGCCAATTATGTCTTTGAATGTTTTGTTCTTTCTGACTCAGCCTTCAACCCAAAGATGTTAAATTTACCAACATATAAAACGAAGAAAAGCGGAGAAGCTGGAAAAGGCTTTTTTTTTTGTTTGAAAAGCGACTCAAACCATGAGTCAATTATCAAAATAGTTGCTGGTTCATTTTCTGATTAATCGGCCAATCACTTTAGCTGTACTACACACTAAACTGTGTGTTTTGACACCGAAAGGCCAACATTGCATCATAGCCGTTACATCGTCACTGCACCAGATGTTTCTGTCTGCTGTTTATGTGTGTGTGTGTGTTTAATTGTCAACCCTGTGTTACGTGCATCACATCAGCGCAACAGATACTGTGTCCCACATGGTGAGCAGCTGAATGCACGGTAAACTCCTGTTATAACGGGATGGCTTTTGAATGTGGAACGCCAAAGCTTTGCATAGAGGAACACACAGTGTTCACTCAGTGTGTGTTCATGCTGGTCATGCTACGGTGCAGTGAGAGCATATGGATCTGAATTCACTGATGATAATGTATTTTCAATGGTGGTAGCTAGGCTTTTTTTTTTTCACATCCACTGCTGAGCAACAGTTGATGTGCCAGCTTCCCACAGGAGGCATTTTTTTCAAAACATCCTTTTCATTCCACCAGCAATTTAATTCCGGCTCTATCGGCCTTTCTTTTTCTCTCAGAAGCAGATTTGCTTTTGTTTTTTAGCTGTTTCAAACTGGTCTGTGTTTCCTGCTGAGCTGAAGGGAGTTCACATCTCCGGCCATGCCCTCTCTGTTTGGATGCTGCATGAACAGAATCACACTGACTCGTTTTTTTTTAATGCGGTGTTCGTGTGTGTGTGTGTGATTAAATGAGTGTTTGTGTATAACAGAGATATGGTTCACGGCAGGCCAGATGCAAGGTCTGGAGAGCAGAAGCAGATGGGTCGTGTGTTTGTGTTTGTATGTGTGTCTGTGTGTGTGTGTGCGTGCTGGAGGGGAACAGTGGGAGGCGGGGCTGGGCTGGACAGGCTTATGTTTAGAGAAGAAGGAAGGGAAGGGGCTTGTTTACAAGACCATCATGGTAAATGGGCTTTGGCAGGGTGCAGGGTCAAAGTGATATAAACCTTGTGTTTTCATGCCTTCAGTGCGTATGTGCATGCATTATTATTGCTATCACTTTATTATGATGGACCCTATTAGCTATAGCGACAAGGTTATGTGTGTGTGTTGAGAGAAGGTGTGATATGTGCACAGCTGTGGACTAAGAAGGACACAGTGTCACCGGAATGGGAGCCTGGCTCACCAAATCACACTCACACGCCCACATTTAGGATTTTTACACATTAGCTTGTCACTGGCATAGTCGAAGACGATGAGGCAACTCATGGAGTCATCTCCGTTTTTTAGTTTCTGTCAAGATTAAGACCAAACAATGTCCCTTGTTGCTTCTTCTAATGAGGATGTTTCTTCTTGTCCTTCCTCTCTAACTTCCTGTGATGTGTCCTTATTTCCTTTCCTGAAGAGGATGAACGTGTTCCTTTTTTTCGCTGTTCCATTGACCTTCCTCCCCTTCCACCATCTGCTGTTCTGAAAAAGTTTTATCTCTACTAGAAGAACAACGCCCTCTACTTCTTGTGTGCCTTAAAGCAATCTTTCTTTGTGCTGTAAATCAATCCAGAAGGAAATCTGCAGTGGCCAATGTAGCTCCACACGGTATAACAAAACACAATTGAATTGAAATGTCTTAAATGTCCCCAAGCAAACCATAGAGACACTTTCATCAATTTGATGGCACATACAGGGTATTAAGAAACACACTGCGCACTGAAAAACACAAGAGAGTAGACTGCAAGTTGTACACAACACAAAGTGAGTCAGCTACAACACAATAGAAGTTTCTGGGGAGGAACTAAAGATGAATTGGCTCAAGCTGAGCACCAGTCAGTGATGCTGGAAAGTAAGCAACAATGTTCTGATATTATTGGAGATGTTAGCTATACACATTTGCTAATTCCTTGCATCATGTTGTCCATCGGTTTTTAGTGTCCCCCCAGAAACTTAGGTTGTGATGTGTATTGTGTATTGAGTTCCATACTACATCCTACATGTAAGTGTAAACAGCATGTACTATACAGTAAATGTCCTAGCACAACTGGAGATTTTTGCAGTTAGCATACAAACAATGAACATGTTTAAAATACATCAAAGGACATCTATCAATAGAATTCAAATGTGTCTGCTTATTAAACTTCACAAAGAGAAGGTAAACTGTGTTTCCAGTGATTTAATACTCATTTCCATTATTAATATGTTCCTGGAGCTGTCTCGCCACCTCCTGCAATTTATTCAACTTTGGTGTCACTGTGAGTCACACTTCCATTTTCTTTGTGGGACGATAGTGCACATCAACAACACACTCAAAAATCAAGTGTTTTTTATTACACATAATAGACTTTATTTTCTTACATAGTGTGAACACACTACGTGCCAAAAACCTGCTCAGCATTAGCATGTAGTATGTGGTTGTGACACAGCTTATGACTCTGTGTGTGTTTTTCTGTCTGTTCCACGTGTTTCTTTATGCTGTGTATGTGTGTGTGACCGTGTATCCCGATTTGAATGTGTGCCACACTGACTTTATGTGTGTTCAACGTGTTGGTGATGTTTGATGGTGTTTTCTTAAGGTCTTGCAGTGTGTTGAGCTATTCCGGCTCTTTTTGGCTAATTTGTTTACAAATTGTCTCTAATGTCTCCAATGTGATGCAGCTATGATTCAGTGATGTTAAAATGCTACTGAAGGCATTATAAATATAGAACACACACTGCACCACCTCCAGCCCCCTCTCAGTGGCTTTCAGGCTTGTTGAGAAGTGTCCATCCTGTGAGAAGCGTCCTGGCAGCGGCTGTGATTGCAGTTGTTCCGAGACGAGAAGCTTTTGCTCTTCTGCAACTTAGCCCTTCCCTTTGAGCTCTCGCTCTCTCTCTCTCTCCCTCTCATCCTCTGTCTCCCTCATCCACTTACGCACACATATTTTCTTCCTCTTCCTCTCTCTCACTCGTTTCAGGCTCAATTCGAGTAGCATAATGAGGTCATTTTTGCATTGCCAAAGTGTAAGCACTTACCACTTATATAGCTCAACTTTAATTGAACAGACAAGTGCATATTCAGCCTATTGTGAATGAAAACTAAGCTAGTATAGAGGAAAGCAGTATAATCCTTTTGGTGGCTCTAATAGTAGTGTCAGTAGTCTCAATGCTCTCAATTATGGATCTCTCGCTCTCAAATCAATTGAGTTAGATTAAATGAAGTCTTATTGGCATTGTTGTCAAAAAATTAACATGTAACAAAAAAAAACAAGGAAAGCAATACTCTCAGAATATATAACACAAGGAAGTGATAAATAGTTGTCACTCTGTATGAATGATGCAGGCCCCCTTTGGGGCAATCAATAAATAAATAAGCCCAGAGGGAGGAAAAGTGTTTCCAGGAAAGTCAGACTGGTGGAAAATCCAATATGGTGCATACTGACGTTCCTGGAGGCAAATCTGTAGAGCAAGTATAACCGCATGCACCAAATATTTTGCAATGTGGAAGTTTTGTTTATCAAAGCTTTTCCTTCTGACCTGTAATCTCCCCCCCGTTGGGCTGATCAATGTAATTTAAAAAATGTCAGAATGCAGTGGTGAGAGGCATCACCCAAATCTAATCACTGTTGTGTGAAACAAATGAAGGAACAGATGGAGAGTAATCCATAGCTCCCCCGCCATGACGCAGACGTTCGTGCTTTTCCACGACACAACAGACTCTAGCTGTCTTTATGTGACTCGCTCAGAGTTACTGGAGGCCATCAGAAGACGCTTGGTGGAGCTGCTCTGGGTGGCTCGGGTCGTCTGCATTATTTATGAGTGGTAGAATGGAGGTGGAGGAGAGCCCTGACCTGCTTGTTTGTTACCAGCTGACCACTATAGGCCATCTGCTGCCCATCAGCCTCTCTCTCTCTCTATGTTCTGCTCTGTGTATGCATCGAACTATCTATCAATAACTGGGTTTCTGTCCAAGTTTTTATGGAAAACAGGACACAGAGTTAGAAAGGTTAAATGGATTTTTTGCTTACTTGTGATTGAGCAGAGTTCAGTAAAAAACAATGTCATAAAAAGTAATGACAATGCAGTATTTCAGTAAACATTAGCATAGCCTACAGTGGGTTTGACAGTGAGCAACTGTGAAGGCGTATTATTATTATTATTATTATGATTATGATTATGATGATGATGATGATGATGAGGAAACAGCTAGCATAAAGACTAAAAACAGGGGAAGACATCTTGCTGCTAGCTAGCTAACTTAGCTAGTTAACTTAGCTAGTTGCTTGACGACCTTGCGGTGACTAGAGGAAGAAGCAATGGTCCCTGAGGTAAAGCCCCATTAAACTGTACCCTGTAACATTTATACTTTGGCTTTTGTATGATTAAAGGAATAGTTTGAAATTTTGGGAAATGTGCTCATTTGCTCTTCTCAGTTATGAGAAGACTGATACCACTGGCTACAGCAGCTGCTTAGCCTTATAAGAACAACTGGAAACAGGGGAAAGCAGTTAGCCTATTTTTATTTTTTATTTTTTAAAATCGACCTACCATCATATAACACCATTTCACACTTGGGTTTTTGTACAGAATATACAAACAAAATATAACGTTAATAAGAGAGCTTTAAAAAGGTGCTGGCAGACGTATTTGGTTACTTTTGGACAAACTGGCTAGCTGTTTTTGCCTGCTTTCAGACATTCTTCTAAGCTAAGCTAAGCTAATCAGCTGCTGGCTCTAGCTACACATTTAGCGTTAAGACATGAGACTGGTATTGATTTTCTCATGTAACTGGGCACGAAAGCAAATAAGCATATTCCCAGAACGTTGAACTATTCCTTTAATGAGTAGTCACTGCAGCAATATCATTTTTCTCCTGTTACATCATTAACATCATTAAGGTTTTCTGTTATAGCATCCATTTACGGTATCTCTGGCCATACACCATGTGGTTGTTGTTGTTTTTTTAAATCTTCTAAATCAAAGACTCTGGGAGAGAAATCTTCATCATATTTGATACTTGTCCAGTAATTTCCTCTTCAGATAGCAGCTGGACTCATCTTTCCTGCCTCATCCCATTTCCTGGGTCTGCCCATACTTGGCTGTGGTTGGAATTGTAAAGCTGGATTGGGAAGAGATAGTAATATGCTTGGCCAAAAACCTTGTCAGCGAGCCAACTGTGTTTTGGGGGCACCGTGTAAGGTATTTAGTATGTTCTCTGAGGCCCCCGACGCGCCTGTTCGTCGTCTGCTTGTTGTTTTGTTCGTTCCGACTCAGCAGATGTTTTCTGGCTCAGTTGTCCGCACTGTGTTTTGTGTACAGAGGACTGCCGGAATTGTTCTCTTTTTTTGTTATTCTGGTTTTGGTGACACGTCAAAGCTGTTTGGTCCCAGTGTGAATACGAGGTTCCTATTGTTTACTGTCAGTGGCAACATTGCTGTGTGTGCGTGTGTGTGTGCGCGCGCGTGTAGTTTGCACGGAGTATATTCCTATGCATATTCAGCTCTTGTTTCTTGCTGTTTTCATGCACCGCGTTGTGTATGCAAATGTGTATGAACCACCAGCAAATATAAGAGTAAAAAATACTGGCTCATGGACTGGATATCTGAGACTGTGTGTGTGTGTGTGTGTGTGTGTGTGTGTGTGTGTGTGTGAATAATGATGCAGATGCAGTGGGTAATGGTGGGGAGGGTGGAGAGGAAAGTAGGCCCCTACCCTCCTCTTCCCCGTGTTAACCAGAGCATGGTAGTTTGTTTTTATGACAGCCTTTTTTTGGCATTGTTCTGGTCCGATAGAGCTCGCCCCCCCTACCGTGGGACTGGCCGTTAGTGGGCAGGAAGTGCCGGGAGCGCGCAGCTTGAGCACACACGCACACATGCATACACACATACTGTATTGCAGACTCCAGAACACACAGCCCCTCCCAGGCTAACGCCCCACACTCACACAGAAAGTTTTGAAAGGACAATAAAAAGTTGCCCCGCGGCTCGCAGGCTGGTAAGCTGCAGCTTATCCAGGAAGGCGCTGCAGCCGGGCTAATGGCCTCTCTCCAGGGTAGGTACTGTAGAGGGGCCCGTGCAGGCTTATCAGCAGCAGGAGGGCCCCTACATGGCTGCTCTCTCAGAGCTCAACTGAGCTTGTATGTGAGAGTAGCTTAGCCTCTGTAGCTGTTGGGAGACTGAGAGCTACCCTTGCTTATTTCCTGTTGTGATTGTCTATTCTTGGCAGTATGGGAAAATCAAAGTTAGTCGTTAGCCACTCCTAAATGGAAACATAGATGTTTGCCCAGTCTAGCACCTCTAATTGGAAATTGAAATTTAACTTAGCGTTGCACTTCCTAATGGAAACTCAGCCTATCAAGTCTTACTGGGAAGTCAATGTTACCCTTTATTGTTGAAAAATCAATGATAGACCAGTGTGGCTTTTACTACTAAGCAAGCAGTTTTTTCCTCGTACCGTTGGGGCCCTTTTGGCAGGTGTGAAGAGAATGGGAAGACAATGTGTGAAATACTGTTTAAATATCTCTGCAGCTGAGGTGTATTTCTTTCCTTTCATTCGAGATGTCTTAGTAAAGAGCCAGCACCGTTTGTAGAATATGATGGAAAGTGAGACGATGTGACTGACTAATCAGATTTTGCCTTGTGTGACGGCTCCAGCGTGATCCGAGCCTGTGAGTCACTGCTGCTCTTCTTCATCTGTGGTGAAGCAGGAAGCGATACAGCGCCGCTACCTCTACTGCAGAGAGGTAACCTGTCACTGTTGTTGTCGCCTCGTGCTGTTCACACAAAAACAACTCTTTTTTTTTGCCTTGAATGAAAAGTAAATACAGGTTGTACATTATCAGGCCTAAATATCCTGAACCTGCTGTTTGTTTTTGTTGACAGTGCCACCTCCCCACGTACTCGTCTGCTTTGCATATTGCCCACGATAGACGTGATGAGATCCGGCAGACAACAAGAACACCACATACAGTGAATACTCAATGTAAATGGAGATCAGACTGATACATAGCTGGATATTTGATCCTGATGTGGACAGATTCTTTATATAGAAACAGTGCTGTACCAGCAGAGCCTTCTGTTGGTGGCCACTAAGCAGATCCACTGGAGCAGTTTGGAGTTAACCCTTAGATGCCCAATTATCCTTTAGCAGTCTGCTTAAACTAAAAGGAATTGATAATTAGAGCCTTGCAATGAGCATTTGATGATTTATTACATTACAGGACTTCTAAGGTTTCAGTTTTGTACTCTACCATGCATTGTACCTGGATTATTTCACAACAGTGGTCACCTCTCCGAAACAATATTACACTGTGACAGTTCTACATAATCTACATAGCCTTCCACAGGTGGTACAGTTTATGGTAAATGTTAAGTGCTTACATGCGCAAGGGTACCTCAACAATGTTGGGACCAAGTGTGAACCTATCGTAACGTCACCCATTGGTTTGTGAGGTACCGTTCTTAAGACTGGAGCGGTCGCCATGACAGATGGAGCCAGAAATAGGCAATGCAGTGACACAATCTTGCTTCATATTTTATCAGCCTAGTTTTAAAGGTTGGATAGTTTGACCTCAGCACCGTGCGCTGGACGGACTCACTGAGAGTGACCTGTCAATCCAAAGGTAGCAAACAAAAGCCTAACCGTCTCGCCACGATCACTGTAAGCACGGCAACTGCGCGGAAGTAATCTCAGATTCAGTAATGAGACGAGGCAAGTTACCGCGATGTAACTGCAGTTCAGCAAGTATTTGTTTGATTATGAATTACATTAAAGTATGTAAACACAAATATTATGGTCTATACCGTTAAAGCATGGTACAGCTTGATTGTGTCCGAGATTGACGGGTCAAATCAAGGGCTGAACTATAAATATATGTGGTATCTTCAGCTAAAGCTAAGATATACACCCCTCTACCACAGCTACCATAGCTTTACTTTTATTGATTCACTTCCTTTTATCACACTTATTGAAACATCGCCGCTAGCTCTGGTCAGCACCTTACTACGCTCACCTCGAGTCCAGCCCGAGGATCTCCTTTGAGCCCAGCTGTATCAGCAGCTGCAGATACAATAGTCCTGTTGTTGAGGTGTTAGTCTGGCTTGTGTGCTGGGGAAGGGGTAAAAGAGAGAGACAGAGTCTGTGTCTGCCCCCCTCACCCGCCCCTATCCTGCTGCAGACTCACCTTTGACCCCTGGCTGGCTGCACTCCCCCCTCTCCTGCTGCTCTTTTCCAGTCCACTGCTCCTTGCATGATGTCTGACCGTCTGAAGGGAGGGATGGAAAGAGAAAAAAAAAAGAAATATGCTCACTGGGATGAGGCCACAATAATGTGACAAAAAGGAGATAAAAGAAGAGATGACAGACATTGGGAAGAATACAAGGGCTGGGGGAAGAGAGAAAATAGAGAAAAGGATGCAGGTTGCCAGGTTTGGTCTTGGTCCACTCCTAGAGAGAGACAGAGATTTGAAAGCAAGAAAGAAGCCAGCTCGTGCAGACAACAGCCCTGAGAAACCAAGATAAGAGCAGACCAGCAGTCAACAATTACACCATCAATTTCCAGGCTGGCTTTCACCTCCTTCTCTCACTCTCTCTTTCAATCTTACTCATCTTTTGCTCCTTAGTGCTCACTCTTATTCTCTTTTCTCCCCTTTAGTCCCCACTGCTCTGCTCCCTGTGTATGTCTGTAACAGAGCTCTCCACGTGTGCCCAGTCACACGAACACATATACTGTATTATGCTCTCACATATACATGCAATGAAATGTACTTCAGCACACTGTACTTCAGTACGAGTATTATAATTGTATGCTTCACCACATTTATATCGGTTCAGTAATTTACAGGTTGTAAGATTTCGTTACATATGTAAGAATATAACACATTGAATAGGCCCATGCTTCCATATTTTACAGTAGTTATGTGGCGTTTTGCAGGACGTATAATAGAGTATTTTTACAATATATTGCTGTCTTATGAAAAGCACAATCTTCAAAACATCAATTAGGCCTGAAACTAACAACTATTTTCATTATGGATCATTTTCTCGATTAATCAATTCATTGTTTAGTTTATAAGATGTCAGAAAATGGTGAAACATGTTAATCACAGTTTCCCAAAACCCCAAATTACGTCCTCAAAAGTTGTTTTGTCCACAAGCCAGAAGCTGAAATCAGAGAATTTGGAAATTCTTTGTTTAAAAAAATGACTCAGAACAATTAATGGATTATCAAAATAGTTGCTGATTAATTTAATAGTTGACAACTAGTCAATCAATCAACTAATTGTTGCAGCTGTAACATCTGTCACAACCAGGAAATGCAAACTGGACTCAAATATAGAAAGGGCAGGCACTAGGATGACTTCAGTGATTTACTCTATGAAAGTAGCTTACTGGCAGGTACAGGCAGGTCCAGGTCCAGGTTTAGGTGACAGAAGCTGCAAAGCAAAAACCAAGATGCAACACAGGAACATAGCAACTGACAACGAAGGCACAGGAACACACACACATAAAGTGTCCTGGTGAGGGAGAGGATAACTAGACACAGGTGAAACTAATCATGGCGGGGCAGACAGTCCAAACTGGAGGGAAATCAGACAAAGACAGCAAGTGAAGTTAAACAACATGCACAAGGAAGGACTCTTTCAACATAAAAAAGGAAATAACTGAACTAAAACCCAAAACCATGACAACAAGTTCTCATGAAGTAAGGAAGAGAGCCCTGTTTCAACCGGTGGCAGTGCATTTTTAGTAACATAGTTAAAGTGCTTTTAAATGGTTTGTGCTGGGAAAGAATTAGAAAACATTGGAAAAGATAAAATTCTTGTTCCAGTCGTTGTTCAGCTAAAGCTAATATGAGGCTTCAGAAGCCTTTTACCTACTTTTCTTTTTTTGTTCCCTCCGATGTTTTCTTTCTGAGTCGAGGCGGAGGTCACATGTTGGTTTTCAGCAAAATATCTGAAAACCTCATATTTGCTTCAGCAGAATTTTGGAATACATTTTTGAGAACTGGAGAGTTATTATAGCAAACAATTGTTTCAAAGTACATATGCCATGTGGGTACTGTATAAAGATCCATTATTTCTTCAGTTTGTCGCAAAAATTTGCAGGTTTTCAATGAGCAGAGACAATTTACTTCGACTGGAGGAAAAGATCTGAATACTTCCTCTATATAATTTCACTGACACACACACAGACTCTCAAACACACACACTCGTATCATCAGACAAATACGGAAGGCCACGTGCACTTTCTCACACACACCTGTACTAACACATTCACAAACCTTCACACGCTCACACACACACACACACTTACGCTCACACATCGTCTATCTTCTCTCTCCCTTTCACACATACAGGCCTGTGGCATATGGAACAGTTTATCTTGCAGTGTTATTTTTTTATCTTTCGTACCTATTAGGCAAAGTCTTTTTTAGGAACACCAGGGAGGAGAGAAAAGCAAACTCTTTATTATGATTTTTTCGCCTGAGGTTAGACCAGCCGTGGAGAATACACACACACACACACACACACACACACATACACAGAGGCATGTACACACACAAAAACTCTGAGCCCCCCTCTGCTCCTGCGCATCCAAAAATCAATAACACGTCTATTTAAAAAAAGCCTGAAAACTAATGGAAAGAGACAGTGAGGGAGTAAAAGAGGGATGCTGATGAACCCCACCAACTCACACTCACACACACTTACTCCGGCTTGCTTACTTTCTCTGCTGATGGTGCTTTTTCTTCTTTTCTGTCCATCTGACAGACAGACAGACAGACAGACAGACAGGCAGGCAGACAGACAGACAGAGGTT
>NW_023339718.1:23180853-23188804 GCF_004916995.1 Morone saxatilis
AGATAGATAGATAGATAGATGGGAGAAGTCTTACAGTAAGGTTGGGAAAGAGGAGTTGTGTCAAATTGAAGCAACTGAGTTAAATCGCTCTCCCTTTTTAAAATTCATTGACCGTCCATCCTCCATCCCTCCGTCCCTTCATCCCTCCATCCAGCCCCGTCCTCTCATATCTCTGCGGCTGAACAGCTCTGATTTGTGTACCAGGATTAAATTCCTCAAATTTGTCTTTCACTCCCTGTGGGAGAGAACCGTGCTTTTTAATTAATTGATTTTGAAATGAAGTTAGCTGCTCTGTGTGTGTGTCCGCATGGTTGACCGTGTCAGTGTGTGTGTGTGGTGGTGTGTGTTTCTCTCTTTTCCCAGTGCTTAGGAACAGAGGAATGGGGATGTGTGTTTTGCTGAGTGTGTGCCTGTGTTCGTATCTGTGCCTTTGTGATTATCTGTAGAGGGGGAAGCAGAAGAAATGGATGTGGATGCTAAATCTATAGTAAATCAGAAGTGTAAAAACAAGAATTTTTGGTTTATGGGGGGTTATGTGCTAGTCTATTTCACTTTCTTTACACTCGTTTATGTAGGCATTAAACAAAAGAGACCTAATGTGCTAATTAGTGAGCTTTAGAGGTTCTGGTTGTTACCTTAGGCTAGCTGCTTCCCCCTGTTTCCAGACTGTGTGCTAGCTAAGCTAATCAACTATCGGCCAAAGGCTTTTATCTATATTTAACGAACACATATACGAGTAGTATCGATCTTTTCAGCGCACTCTCAGCAAGAAATCAAACAGGAATGTTTCCCAAAAATGTCGAACTACCCATTTAAAAAATCTGTGTGAGAGGCAAGAGAGGAAGTGCATGCAGTGTGTGCTAAAAAGGGGATAAAGTGAGGAACAATAAAGTGAGAGTGAAGTGCTGGTTAATAATGATTGGTACAGAAGGAGGTAATTCTAGGTTTAGGAGGTCAACAATGTCAGGAAACATTAAGGCCACATAGAGAAGTGCGTCACCTGTTGCTCCACTCAGCTGCATTTGGACATTTACAGAGTCATCTGATGTCCATTCAGAGGCACAGAAAAGATATAAAACTAACTAATAAAACAGTTTTAGGAAGTTAGGGGACTTCTTGAGTGCATGCTACAAACTGGTACCAGTCTTTTGGCTTTTGGTCGAGATCAGCTCATAGAACTGTTCATTATTAGTTTATTATTATTATTAATTCATTATTGATTCACACGAGAGCTCTTTTCTCCCAGATGAAAACTGTACTGATTGAACTAAGCTAACATGAGGCTGTCAAGGAGAACTCACAGTGGATTACAGGTAGAGACGTTTACATGCTTTGACGGCTTGTGAAAACTGTATATATTATTTAGAAGGTTTATGAAATTGTTAGCTAACAGTGCGTCTCCCCCATCATGACAGACACACCATCACATCTGTGTATAACACATGCAACAGTTGCAGTTAGTGCTGTGGGATTACTGGTGTTGTGAACAGATACAGACTTGACAAACAGTCCTGAGCTGCTGTGATAAATGGTAATCAGAGACTACATGAGAAAGGTTCCGCTTCTCTTCTAAATTATATGCTTCTGCATTTCTTCACCAGACCGCTACACCTGTGTGACTGTCTTTTTTCTCCGACAAGCTAAACAAGGTAGCTCCTCCAGTGGTGGTTATAACTGCAGCAGCTCTTACATTCAGGAAGAAGTTGCCAGGGATGTTTGTAAGGTAAAAGTGGAGGAGGGACAGTTAGCAGCTGGATGAATCTGCATCCCCATATATTCTGATTAAAATTCTGTCATAAGAAATCATAGGCCAGCCAGTGGTTGCAAGGGTGGTGTCAGGTAACTCTGTGTGTGTGTTCTCCCTCCTTCATAATTATTAACCAGTGTCTCTGTGTGAGGGCGTGAGCGCTCCGCTGTGCTCTTTGTGTGTGTGATTTCTCTCTTTTGCAGCTGCATGGACACTTGCTTTGTTCCACAGAGCTGCTGTGTTGTTGAACGTCTCCTGTATTATGTAGCGCACAAAACCGTCCTCTCTGGAGCTGCGTTCGCCGTCGCAGCATGCTGCCTCAGCGCTCGCAGGGTATGAGGACTGTGTCGCTCATCAGCGGGCCGCGGCGTGCAGTGGATCTGCTGCATGCTGTCAGACCCACGCCGTCTGTCGCAGTGTGTGTGTGTATCTGTGTCTTTGTGTGTGCCTTTGTCTTTGTTTCTCTTATTCTGTGTGGGTGTTTCTTTGTGTCTGCATCTATGTGAGTGCGGTTTAACCTGTGTGCATCTTGTTCTCTTTGTGTCTGAATGCGAGTGTGTATGTGTGTATCTGTACCTGCTTCTATGGGTGCCTTCATGTGTTTGCGTCCTTGACTGTATGTGTGTGTAAGTGTGTGTGTGTGCGTAAATGTGAGGGTGTGCCTTTGTCTAAGTGCTTTGTGTCTGCATCTCCTTCAGTCTTATTAATAATATATATCTTTATTTTGTGTGTGTGTGTGTGTGTGTGTGTGTGTGTGCTCTACCACAGTTAAATGACAGACAGAGCTCCCGCTAGACTTTATTAACAACATTTACTAGAAACTCTGCTGGGTTTGTCTTAGCTGGGAGATTAAGATGTGCACACATACACACTGACACACACTGACAGGACTGACTCACAAAGGCAACGGGGGTTTGGGAAAGAGAGTTAGAGTATGTTTGTGTGTGTGTGGGGGCGAGCGTTGCAAAATCAACAAACACATGCGCTGTAGCGTTCCGGCACATTCATACACATTGTGTTCTCAAATATTCTTGCTCTGTCGTACATACTGCGTCACATCTCTCACACGCACACACTTAAACAGCCTTAAAAACAAACACACACACACACACACACACACACAGTTTGTAATTAGAATGAAGGCATCAAATGCTTGGAATTATGATTTATGTGTGTGTCCCTTCTCACCTGGGCTGCAGCACTCAGGCTGACATATCTCACTCATGCACAAACACAAACACACACACACACACACAAACACCTGAGAAAGTGCACCAGGGTGTTACCAGACTGTTAAGACATCAACGTGCACTTCTGTCACTGTGTGTGTTTGCTCCGTGGTGCAGTAGCAGCAGTTGGAGTGGGTCTATTGACTTATTGGAACGAGGGATTGGTCAATTTCTCAGCCGTCATTTAAATGGAGGGACTGCACAGGTAGAGCTATTCAGACCTGAGAGAGGAAGAAAAAGTGAAGCCATTTGGTTGAAAAAGAAAAAAAATGCCTTTCTTAGGTTCCCTTTTTATAGTGTATCTTATTTAAATCTGTACTGCAACAAAAATGTAGTTCGTCAAAAAATAGTTTAAGCATGTAACTTCCTGTAAAATCCCAAATGTTTATTGTTTTTGGTTTATCTTAATGTACTGATTAAACAACCAAGATACAACGTGTTCTTTTGTAAACTATGGGGGAGGTGGATTGTTTTCATTTTGGACAGGGCCAGATTAGCTGTTTCCCTCTGCTTTCAGTCTGTATGCTAAGCTAGGCTAAATGCATCCTTTATCCACTCAACCGTCATTTCGAAATATGTTCCTTCAACCTTTTGAATAAATTGAGCGCCATTGTACATTAAGACAGGGTCAGACTAGCTGTTTCCCCCTGCTTCCAACCTTTATGCTAAGCTATGCTAACCGTTTCCTGGCTGTAGCTTCATATTCAGTGTACAGACATGAGAGTGGTATCAATCTTTCTATCTAGCCTATGGAAGAAAGTTTAAAGTGCATTTCTCCAAACGTCATATTATTCCTTCAAAGAAAAGTGACTGGATATAGACAGAGATGTGGTGTCAGGCAGCTAAATAGACTGGAAACAGGAGTAACAAGGAGGCACAAAAAAAAGAAAGAGAAAGTCAGAAAGTGCCAGACAGAGCTGGGAAAAAGAGAAAATGGAGGCTGAAATAAATGAAAGAATGGTGGAAACTCATATGGAGCGAATGGGAGAAGTGTCTGAGATGATGAAAGAGAATCAGAAAAAGTGAGATAGAGTGATGCAGACAAGAATAGGAAAGTGGCAAATACTGCAGATAAAAAAAAAGACAGAGGCAGAGGGTGTGATTGTTGTCGTCAGCACCTCTCTGACTTCTGCTCGGTGACCACAGGCCTCCTCTGCACTTCATTTATTGTCAGTCTTTATTTGATTTCTTTGTACCGCTGTCATTTTCCCCCCTCCCTGTTCACCACCCAGACACCCTGCCACTTTTGTTTTTCCACTGCAGCAACAAAATGGCCTAGTTCTTTCCTCTAACCTTGACTTAAAGGGCCAGGGAGTGCTCTTTTAGTGGTTTTTTTTAATCACAGGGGTTTTTTTAATAACTGTTGATCGGGGTGCTATGGTTGGTTTTAAAGCTTCTGCTTTTGCAGCTATTTACCTCAGCGACTAAACTTTTAAATTAGTGGAGCATGTTTTCCATTGAATGTCACAGTGTGTCCTGATTTTTATATAATAAAGAATGATAAATGTGTCTTGAATTTGACGCATCCTTTTTAAACACACCAATTTGTATTTGCATGCTGCCAGTCTGTCTAAATAGTTAGCCCACCACTGGTTTTGGTTATGGGCAGATGTGGCTCCAATTTACCAGACTGGAGACATTTTTCCATCTCAAATTGACTGCTGAGCTTTTGATTCAAGGGCTGACAGCGTGTGTCAGCTACCAGTGAGCTTCATTTTTATTCAGAGGCAGGTTTGTTTATGTTGATATTATTCAGAATGGTCTGCAATTAGTGACAGCTGATGGAAAGTTGCAAAAGCTTCCCAGTGACAAAACTGCATGTGATGACAGTTTGTATGAATAAATTACGGGTTCTAAAAGCTGATCTTTATGTTCTGGTTAGAATGATATCAAGCTGATTTTATTGAGGCTCCATCTTGGATTGTGGTTTAGGTGAAGCTTCTGGGCTGGCAGCCTGTAAATGCCGGCAGTGGAACTTGCCTTAAGGAGCTGCTAGCCCACCTTAAAGAATTTGTTTGTATGGTTTTTTATTGGATGTCACATGACGGCGTGAAAGCAGCTTCATAGAGTTTTCCACCCTGAAGAACAAACTGTGCCGGGAGTGCCGAATCCAAGTTTTTCATTTTTAACAGTCAAATACCTGAATCCTGAACATCTAGCCAGAGAGCTTGATGTGCAGACATCAACCTGCAAAAAAAAAAAAAAAAAAACATGCAAATCAAACTTGCATCTCACATCCCTAACCTCTCTCTTTCCCACTCCTACTTGAAAGAGCGAATTTATCCTTACAGCATTACAAGGCAGGCATTCTACCCGCATCGAGCGGCTAGCAGCTGCATTTAACAGGTAGCATTACACTTTAACACGGTTTCTCACTGTCCATTACTGCACCATTGATTCCAGTTAGGCTCACATTGGAAATTGATAAAATGTAAGTGAGTCGAGGGTTTGAGTGGAGAGTTTCGTCTCGTCTCCACTGGTCCTGACAGTTTAAAGCACATCAAGCAATTGGCTCCAGGCCCGCTGTGATCTCATGACGAGGTGATATAATCCTTGTTGGTCATGGTGTCTGGGCTGCCAGTTGTTTACCATTTAGTGAGCCGCAGAGCAGTGAGATGAATGTAAATGCCTGGCATCTCTTCACTTCTATTTATGAAGAATCACTGATTTCACATGTACATATATCCACACATGCAAGCATAAGGTACAACAGTAAATATAGTCCCCCACGAGAGTATGAGGACACTTTAGTTCTCCTTTCCTGTGAGGATACACTAGAAAATGGGCCCATATTGTAGAAATAGTGTTTTGGGATGTCCCAGGGCTTCAAAGGTCTAAGCTGTATAACTCATACCGACAAACCCAGCTGGCAACATTTGTTGCCAGCTGGGTTTGTACCCTCACTGTACCCTCACTGTCTTGGCCATTTCTCCACTCCACGGCATCCAAAAGAAGCACAAATACCATAAAACAGCTTCGTTGAGGTGGAAAAAGAAATTGCCTTTTAACCGAAAGTTAAATGCAGCCTAACCAGAGCGAATGGTGAAATTCGCCAGCTGTTCTGCATTTACCGCGCAAGACGATCTGCTGAGGTTGAAATGTGTCACATGCTCTCCTCCTGAGCTCCCTTGAAGACCTGGCATGACTTGTGATTTATCTTGTCACAGAATGTACTTCATGTATTATATAATTCACTGAGTAGTAGTAGTCCCTGAACAGGAAAAACTTTGTTTCAGGTTGGGATTCATTAATGTGACTGTCTGCCACACCCTCTGCGTCTCTTCCTCTTACAAGAAGATACAACACACAAGTGATTAAACATATATTCAGTTCATAAAGCTTTTATTTGTTTGTTTTAATGCAGCTTTGGTGTAGTAAATACTCAGTGTTATGTAATTCATTCCCATGAAGAATCCTCTGGAACAAGTAGCGTCATGGGAAGTAATGTGTCTTGCATTTGGCAGCAACAAGAGCAGTTTGTTTGGAATAACTAGAAGATGCATCTCGTTTACTATGAAAGTGACAGCCACAAGGGCTTGAAAAGGAAAAGAGTGCCACCTACAGAAGCTCAAACTTCATCAACAGAACATCCACGCATAAAAAAGATCATATCAGCTAATGATTTTACTCAACAGGATCCAAGTTTGCAAGTTTGCATTCCGACCGGCATTAGCACTGCATGGAGAACACTGTACCGGCACAGCAGGGGTCTGGAAGCAGAGGACTCCAAGAAAGATGAAACTGGCTCTACCAGACTGAAGAGGGAGTTTAACCTGAGGCCGGCACTCTTGAGTTACAGGCCGATTTATGGTCCAGACCTCACCTGTGCTCGTGGGTTTTGTGTCGACAGAAAGCACAAGATTGGACTTGTTTTATTCAAGTCATACATTTTTGGCTGCAAAATGGATGGTGCATCTGGAACCTCACAGACATGACCAGATGACAAAGTTTACCTCAAGTGACCCGTAAGTCCACAGGGATGCAGAAAGTATAAATTGGGCGACACCAACAGAAGGATCTTGGAGTAGAACTGCTGCTCCTTAGGATTTAAAGGATCCAGTTGAAGTAGTTTGGGCATCTGATTAGGATGCTCCCTAGTCGCCTCCTTCTGGAGGTGTTCAGGCCACGTCCAGCTGTTGAGACCGCAGGGCAAACCCAGATTGTACTGTTTATATCTCCCATATGGCCTGGGAACACCACAGGATCCAGCAGAAAGAACTGGAGGACCTAGCTAGGGAGAAGGACATCTGGGTAACCTAGCTTCCCCTGCCCCCACCACGGCCTGGACCTGGATAAGCAGCGGGAATTGCACAGATGGATGAATGGAAGGAATGCAATAACATTCAGAAATGCATGTTTTGAGCTTTTATCAAACCTTTCTTGATCCTATTTCAGCCTTTCACCAGCACCTGTAGCAACACACAAAAACACAGCCACCTGTGTTGTTCTAACAGAGCACTGTTTTCCTGCTTGCAAACTAATGAAAGCTCACCTGTACTGATGCTGATGAGTTTCTTGCTCAAGGGCACTTAAGCAGGCCAAATGGCTGTTATACTGCAGTGATCCCAGGTCAGGCCCAATGTACCATCATAAACCCTGCAGAGCACAACAAACATCACACACGCAAACAAATACTGAGAGGTAAACATACATAAGTAGATCAAAACCAACACACACAGACGGGCACACACACATTTATTAGGTTTAAATGTACATTTTTGCTTCCTTCCCTCTGCTTCTCTTCCTCCCACTCCCTCACGCACACAGTCAACACACACCTGTCCTCCTCCCTCCTCCTCCCCTAGGCGCGTCTTGTGGAGAACCATCCCTCTCCTCTCCTGTCAGTGGGAACAAATGAGCCGGGGCATGTTTCTTAGTGTGTGTCTGTGCGTGTGTGCAGGGCAAACTTCCTGTCTGTCCAGCCTTCCTCTCTTTCGCTCCCCCCCAAAAAACACACACAGACTCTCTCTCTCTC
>NW_023339718.1:23188818-23197223 GCF_004916995.1 Morone saxatilis
CACACACACACACACCTGTTCTGCACTGTTACCTCCTGACAGATCACTGACATGCTGTCTCTAGGCCATTCTGCTTTGTGTGTGTGTGTGTGTGTGTGTGTGTGTGTGCTTACAGACAACCCCCCTACTGTGTCAGTCTGGCAATGCCATTTCTCAAGGAGCTAAGGAAGGGAGGGAGTGTGAGGGCCTTGATGTGAGTGTGTTTGTTGTCAGAGGGTTTATTAATAAAGATGACCTCAGCCAGAGCTGCCCAAAGGGTGTGTACGTGTGTGTGTTTTCTTCTTTTCTTTTTTTTCTCTCTTTGTACCTCCTTGATCTATAGTCAAATTATTATTATTTTAAGGAGAATTCCATGTGTATGCATTCATACATACATTTCCATGCCTTCTCCTGTCTTCTCTTTTGCTCCTTTCTTTTCCTTTTGTGGCAGCAGTCTGAGGTTGTTGAAGTATGTTTTTGTGGACTCTCGCAGAGAGATCTGTGTGTGTGGGTGTAACAGGGATAATCCTTCTTGATATAACTCCTTTGTGTCTCAGCGTCCGTTGATGTGATTATGTTCTGCATTATGTCGGGCTAAACAGGTCTGAGTCCACTGCGTGCGTGTGTGCAGACGTCAGTCACCTGCTGTGTGTGTTAGGAAGAACAGATGTCCTCACAAGAATAGAAAGATGAGTAATTTCCTTCAGTGTGCCGTCCATTTCTATCGTCACCCCGACTGTCCGTCACAAGTATGAGTAGGTTAATAATTAAAAGGTCAGTTGATTTAAATTATTTAGTGTCATATAGGGCTGCAACTAACAATTATTTTCATTACTGAATAGTTGTTTAGTCCAGGAAATGATGAAAAATGTTGATTACTGTTTCCTAAAGCCCAAAGTGGCATGCTCAAATATATTGCTTTGTCCACAACTGACAGATATTTAGTTTAATGTCACAGACGATGAAATAATTCAAAGAATTTAGACGTTTCTTCATTCAAAATGACACAAAACACTAAATGGATTATACCATTGGTGATTAATGTGCTATATACTGACCCTTTAGAGACAGAATTAGGCTTAGCAAAGTTAGTTGAGGTTGATGAACTGTTTGTGGAGTCGGGATAGCTGGAGGTAGACGTGGTCAGTAGTGGGAGGTGATCTCATTTGTTTAGCTGTCAAGCTCCCCTCTGTATCCGTCCCTCAGGGCTGGAGCTGGAGCCTGAGTGGGACAGCCAGCCAAGCAATGGGCCCCCAGGGGTCCGGCAGTTACCATGGAAGGCGAGGCTGGCCCTCTGTCTGCCTCACCACGATGAGCATAGAGGCCATGTGGGACGGAGTCCTCCTGCAGCCTGGGAGAGCCACATAATGAGATAATGCATGAAGCTCATGCTGTTACTGTCACCTACACACACTGATATACACACACACACTGTCATACGCACACACATGCACGTGCAGGGGGAAAGGCTTGTATGCACATGTGCACAAATTAAGCTTCACAAACACAGAACACCCAGTGGAAATATACATGTGGTGTGCGCATGAGCTCACACACTCACAGCAGGAGATGCATAAATTGATCCCCGCTCACATATATTACTCTTTAACCTTCCTCTCTGTCAATAATCCTCCACCCATGTAGGGTTCCCTGGCTATTTGCTATTTCAGCTGCGGCTCTGACCCTCAGCCAGTTACATTTTGTTGGACAGGCGGCAGCAGCAGTGAGAGGAAAGCTAATGAAACAGGATATCCCTGCCTCTGGTTATTCTGCAGGAGAAGAAGAAGAAAAATCACATTCGCTTTGACCTTGAATGAGTCTATAAAATCACACAGTATGCAGAGGACGGCTGTATGTTTATCAGGTTTACTTATTCACTGGCGGGCGCCATTGTTCTTTAGGGCCCACGCAAGACCTGAAATGTTGTGTACTCCCCCGTAATGGCTTAGGGTCTCCTTTAAGGAGACACTGAGTCATACCAGTTAGTCTTCTTTTGAGAGTTCAATTACATATAATGTCAGGACCAATGCTGTGAAATCATAGACTGAAAAAAATGACTTTTTCAAGAATACTTTTAATGGATGCTTCTTTTGTCATTGGTGCCTGTGCATTTACGAAAAATATAGATGTTATTCTCTAACAGGCCCAAAGGTCATGGAGCCATCGCATAAATGTGTGTGTCATCCGGCAGCTAAAGAAGCAAAGAAAAGTATGTGCCTTTGTGTAGGTATTTAATGATGGCAAAGATATGGCATCAAAGCGAAATGGAGGATAAAAGTAAGAGCGAAAGAGAGCTGGAGCTGTGTTTTTATGTTTATCCACCTCCATTAAAATTTCATCAAAGTTTGCACAGCTGTCCTCCAATAAACCACCATTTATTTCCCAGAAATTTGAGCTGTCTGGCCTACATCAGGGTGCATCTGACATTCTCTATATATACAGCTAATTAATCAGTCATGTGACTTTGCAAGAGAAACGTAAGTAGGTACTAACATAGGTAAGACTTATAAAATCCACAATTTAACCAACTTTATACGTTATATCGTTATATATTCTCAATAAAATAGATATTGACTCTAACCCATTAGTAGGTTAAAAGGTCCCCCGCTCCTCCCTCTGCTTGTCAAAGTGCTCTTGGGCAAGATACTCCAAATAGCTCCCGACGCTGTGCCATTGGTGTATGGATGTGTGTGAATGGGATTATGGGATATTCTGATGGCAGCCCATCAGTGGATGAATGTGCTGAAGCACACTGAGTGGTCGGAAGACAAGATAAATGCAGTCCATTCACCATTATTTACATATTTAGTGACATATGTCATGTATTTATCTCGAACATGCCAGCAAACATGCACATTTCCACATTCAGCAGACACAAAGCAAAATTAGCATTCACTTGGAGTTGTGTTTTTGGCCACCTAACCAATGTAATAAATGTCATATTCATTCCTTTTGTTGATCTGTTTTGGTTTTTCCTGAGAAAAGAATCCCGCTCTTTAGCTGCTAAATGCTCCACTATCTTCCCTATCTGCAAAATAACCTATTTACTTGCTGGCTTTTCTTTAGACTGCAGCACTTGTTCAGCATTCCCATCATTATCTGACATTTCACTAGATGGAAAAGTGGACTTGATAAGTCGAACCTGTGTGGAACGTTGCAGGTTTTATCAGAGCGCGGGATCCACAGGAGGGATTTGTTGGGCTTTACTCTTTTATGAGACAAATATTGTGACTTGGCCCTGTTGTGAAAAGGCCATTGCTTTACCATCACATCCTCCATCCACTTATGTAAACAGAGGCCTTATACAACACACACACATGCATGCACGCAGACACCTCCCAACACATGCACTCACCCCTGCTCATTTTACAGGGCCTTCCCCTTCTCATGCACACCCACCTTAAAACTCAGAAATAGACTGGTTCAGTTGAATGAACTCTCTCTGCCCTCATGGGGTGATTTCAACCCTTTTAACTTTCAAAATATTGTGGAGTATGTGCCTGTGATATGAAGCCCTTGTGCGTATGATGTGGATAACTTGACAAATGTGAGCATTTTTCCTCTTGTGTGTCTCCCTCAGTTTAGTTCACACACCAGGTGCTGCTCAGTATTTCGTGTCCACCGTGGCTCCTGTGTGCTCTGGCACAGTGAGAAGAATAATCACAGCTCCTCCGCTCAAACCAATATCAGTTGCCAAAAGCACCCAACGCAGGCTCTGCGCCTCACACAGGAAATGAGTGGATGATAGTGGAAAGGTCCCACTTCACTGAAAAAATCCAAATCACAATCGCTTTATCTGTCGACACCAACAAATGCAGAGGTTTTTTGTTTCGTTTTTTTGTCATGGTGCAGAGACAATAGGACTTCAAACCCACTTGTTCACACTGCCAAAACTTGGTTGATGCATTCAAAGTGACTGCAGTGCCAGAGGCTTTGATAGCATCTGTGCTATGGGCTGCAGTTCAGAGCTGACAGAGCGGGTGTTTTCCTGTGCTACTGGTAATGTAATCCATCTTCACAATGGGTGCAACCATTCTCGTCTCCTTTCTGACTTACAGGTGAGAAATGAGAAGCTTTGAAGGTAAATGAGCAAGTCTTGTAATGATTTCCTCCTGAGAGCGTAGTGCCCCAGTGCCTCTGCTTCAGAGGACTTTACATCCTTACAAGATTAGCAGTTTGTGAGAAATGTATATTATTAGAAGTATATTACTTTATAACAAGGCACATTTTATAACTAATGGCTTCATTAATGATTAGTAAACCAATGCTGACTTTTCTGTTGTTAATAACAAGATTTTGGTCCAACCCAGATTAGCGTTGTCACAATATACTACTATTGATGCTAATCATGATATTTAAAAATGAAATATTGATGTTGTGTTAATTATACACATATGATAATATCAAATAAATAATCCAGCGCCTCTTAGACCATATCCTTTTTTTCTTTTCTCACTTTGAATTATTTTGGCCTCGATTATGCTGTGGTGAAAATATGATCCAGATCCTTTGCTCCATTTTGCAGAACATAAGCTGTCTCACAGTCCAGTCAATCAATGGGATTTTCCATCAGCTTGCAACCCAAAACATACTACTTATTGATGGTTTATAACAGATCTACAAAGCTAAATAGTCACCCCTATAACAGTGGTACCAAATGATCAAATTCAAAAAGTGTACAGAATAACGTCTCTGTTAAAATGTCAATATTGATCTCTAAAGTCAGAAATCTCTCAAACCCTCCAACAGGAATAGAAACACAGAGCAGACACATTATTTCACATACGGGGCAAAACATGAACAAGACAAATTCCAAGCCGTCAGCCTTATATCAGTCAGTGCTATGGTACACTGCGTAATCAATCCTTCAGTTGAATATGGATAGATGATTCCCATGAGGGATCTCAGTGGGAATTGACTCTGTTGTGCCTTGCCGCTGATTATTTTAGCTCGTAAATCACAACTTGGGAGTAATGGGCTGCACTTACAGGGGTCAGAGTTTACGATTAAATCACCCTGAACGACAAAGACTGTGAAGCAAAGGTTTGCGGCTCAACTCTTTTTAAAGGGGTGCGAGTGGTGGTGGTGTTTGAGGTGTGGGTGGGGTGATAAGGGGGTTTGAAAGTTGGCGTTCGTTGCTTAGATCTAACTCTGACCTTAGCCAGATGACCACCAAGATGGAGTGTGTGCGCGTGTGTGTTTGTATGTGTGTGTCTTCAGCCAGGTTTTTCGGAGAGTGCTCGGCACTAATAGGGACTGGCAGGCATTTTGTTGGGCTTTATTGCCACATGCCTCTTCCAATCCTGCTGCTGATTAGAGCTGCCATTACTGGCACATACACAAGTGCGTGCACTCTTACAAGGCAGACCCACACACTTTGGCACACAGTCAAAGCTCGGGCCTTTGCATGTGATTAGCATCCCATTGCGTTGTCTTGTGCAGCGATCAAACGGAGCACAAAGTTGTGCTCTTGTCGAGGCAGATTGGTGGAAGTGACGGGTACATCGTCACTCCACTTTTATTCTGCTCATCAGGGTGCTGTCAGCTTAGACAATGTCAAATTTGGTGCAAAGCAATTAAAGGCCTGGGCTGTCACAATTGGGCCTGATAGGGAAGGCTCAGCACGCAGGCAAACACATCAACACACATTCAGCCACGGTTGAACTGCCATGCTCACACATGTGGGTATACAACATGTTCACCCACATGCACACACACACACACACACATGCATACATACATTTACAGAAAGCATGCAGGCGATTAGCTCAGAAAGTGCAGGTTTAAACTGTTAGTCATTGCTGATTCACAAGCGACTGGCTGGCTTCCACACAGCTACTCACTGTGCTGCCTGTCAAACACACAGGCAGCCAGCAGCTGGAGGTGTGTGTGTGTGTGTGTGTGTGTGTGTGTGCGTGCAGGTGTTCTTGAAATCCTGCTTTTTAACCAGGCCACTCTACACCCCCTCTTCACCCGCCCCTCTTCCTCCTTTTTGGCCTTGTATGTGTCTGTGTGTGTATGTGTGTGTTTTGGAAGTGTGTGTGTGTGCATTGGTTTGTGTGTGTGTGTGTACGTGTGTGTGTGTTTGTGTGGAACCTTGCAAGGTTTTGGCTGCTGTATTCTCCTGGATGAAGCCAATGGAAAGCTGAGGTTTGGATGACTTACTTATTTAGGAAAAATTCACCAGAGATGGCCAGTATGCTGCTGTGCTGTCACATAGTCGAGTGTGCGTGTGCGTATGTGTGTGTTTGAGTTCATCCAGCCCTATAGGTAACCCAGCCAGTGGCCTCAGAAGCAGCAGTATTTTTTTCCTAACAGCCTTTAAAGTTATTCTGCTGCTGTTAAAGCCTGAGCAGAAACGCTGCCGGTTCAGTCCCAGGTGGAGACACTCACCGAAGGGTTAAATGCTCTACCAGAAGCAGTTAACACACACATACACACACTAGCTCTCATATGGTGAGTTAGTCATAGCCATGAGGTTCCTCATTAAGCCTAAATCCACTTTCCAGCACATTTAATTAAACTAACTCGATTTTGGAGGACCTGCCGTCAAATAGAGTTTCAGATCTTTACGTAACCTGCTTTTTATTTTCTTGCAACCACCAGAAGAAGAATTTATCCTATCTTCGGGTGTTTTCTTCCTTTTAGAAAAACAAGCCAGTGGCAGGTTTTATTTTGTTACTGCCCAATGAAAACCATGAAGGATTAAAGGCTCTTTTGAGAAAATGTCTGTACGTCTTTAGATAAATAAGCCATTTAAAAAAACCTGTTGGGTTGTTTGTCACAAAGATTAAAACGAGGATCTTGAAAAGTTAACATTGTAGACAGATTTCTTCTTGCCAAAAAGTCTAAATTATAAAAGTCTTTCAAAGATTTCTGATTTCCTTTTTTGTGATAGTTATTTTAAGGTTGTGCGCACAATTTGTGTTTTTTTTCACTCAGTCAATAAAGTCTGATGAACATCACAGCTTTTCCAGTCGGTATACTGCGGCGCACTCTGCAGTGAGTGCAGCTGAGTTTCCAGTGTCTACTTTATTGACAGCAGTGAATGAACGATGGTGGTGTCAGAGGTTTTGGTCTTCCCTTTGTATGCTCCCTCTGTGTAACACTAGTCAGCCCATACGTTACTCACAATATCTGCTCGTACCTCAGTGCTCTCACTGTGATTAGTGAGCCATTGATGTTGACATGAATCTAAGCCTCTACACACACACATATGAACCACACACACACACACACTGAGGCTTGGCAGTTAGTTATATGATCTGCAGTGTGTGAACCCTGGGACCCGCTTGATGTGAGCCTTAAGGGTTTGTGTGTGTGTAGTTGTGTGCGGCTTTGTATGAGTGTTTGTTTCATGTGTGTATTAAGACACAGTCAGAGGAGCAAAATTTTGCAGCAAAATCAAGTAAATCCATGCAACGATCCACACATTTTCATGTCAGGTTCAGTTTTGGTGAACTTTGGTGCATGAATTCATGCCATTAAAAATGGAGGATGCTGTTACTGATGCTTCATCCACTTTTATAACTTATATATCGGTCCATCTGAAAAAGTGAAGAATGTTGGTGGAGTTTCCTCTCTGCTGTAGAACTTGTTTGCTAACCAACCAACCCATGAAAATTCACCACTTTATCACTTTGGTCTGTCTGTTGTGACTAGGGCTAGCATGTTCCTGGCTGCTAGTGCATGCTAGTGGTTCGCTCGCCAGCTAAAGTAGTTCACTAGCTAGCCATGAGAGTAGTCGGTTCTCAAACTACATATTTCCTGTAGTGTGAATCTGTCTGTGTACATAGCACAGTTGTTTATTTGCGTTTGTGTACTGAGTGCCAGTTGTCTTCAGAGAGAGACATTAAAATGATTAAAGCAGCCTTGCCAGTCTTACATGGACATACATGTGTACACACACATATCTACCCACATTACTCACTGGCCCTCTCTTCTTCTTCTCTTTTTCTCCTTTAGCCCAATGTGACCTTCATCTGAGTGAAGTGTCTCTATTCAACATTCACGAAGCAGACGGGCAAAAAAACTGAAAAGAAGATTAAGAAGAAAGCACACAGACGCGCGAGGGAGGAGAAGAAAAGCAAGTAAGAAAGTAAAAACAGAACAAAGGGTGGAGAAGAAAAACACAGCAGCATCTTTTCTCCCTCCTATGATACCTTTCTCAGCAAAAGGCACGATTGGCAGAGTAAATGAGAGAGGAAAACAGAGGAGAGAATGGAAGAGGCATGGGGGGGGGGGCATGTAAAATGAGCGAAGAATCAAAAGAAATAAGAAAGTGAATGTGAGGAGGAAAAGGAAAACCATGCAGGAGGGAGGAGGGTAGCAGTTGTCAAAACAGGACGTGGAAATTACAGGCATTTTCAGGTACTCCCAAAAAGAAATTATTCCGAAGCGAGACAAAGAGAAAGAGGAGAGAGATG
>NW_023339718.1:23197267-23204572 GCF_004916995.1 Morone saxatilis
ATAAAATTAAGGCATAATGTGGTTAATCCACCCCAATAGGAGATATGTCTGTGTTTTATGTTGTTACCTAACAGTTTTGGTGTAAAAAGCCTGCATATATCGGTATTGGGTAATATCGGTATCGGAAATTGAGAGTTGGACAATATCGGAATATCGGATATCGGCAGAAAAGCCAATATCGGACATCTCTAATTAAAAAGGCATAAACTTGCTCTTTCCTGGTAGATTTTTAATGTGAAGCATCCTCAGTAAACTAACATTATTCCAGAAACAAAATGGCAAAGTGAAAGAGACTGGAATTATTTAGTGAATGAGAACAGAAGCATTTCTATAAAAAAGTGCAGCAGATTGATGAGCATGACACGTTGTTTTACTGATGGAATTAGTGCTGTGGTAATGTACGTTATGCTGAAATGCTTTTAGGATTAATCACATCAGTGCTTATTAGAGTTATGGCCTTCCTTTGAGAGGGTACAATAAATTATCTTTGTTGCAGTAAACATGAAAGAGCCCTCTGCCGCCAATTGTAAGTGTACTGACATACACACACGTATACACACAAGCAAGAGATGATGTTTGCCCGAGCGTCCTGGCACGCACACATAGGTTCCCCTCTGTCTGGTTTGATGAGGTGAACGAGTGTGAACCTGCCGCATCTCGCATTCCTCCGTCCTCTCTCTCCACGCAGCAGCAGTCCTTGTCTCTCTATCGATCCTGGTTTATCTTCCCGTAAACCTGGACCTCTTTTCTCTCCTGCTCGCCTCGCCACCTCCTGCCCTCCTTCCCTCCTTCCTCATTGCTATCGATCAGCCCATATGTTCAACAAAGTAGAGAGCAGGCAGTGGTTAATGCAGAGCCAGGCCAGAGGAGCGCTACTCGCGGTTCACATATCGCCTTTCCCTCCTAATGGGCCCAATCAGGCTCTAATAGACCCTGGGTTTAGAGCTCCGAGGCCCACCACTCTCTTTTCACTCCTCTCACCTTTCACTCTCCTCTCTTCTCTTCTCGTCAACAAATATCTGTCTGCACTGAGTGTCTGCTAGGTGCATTTTTAGCTGATGACCGTTGATTCCGCTAACTGATCCGATAGCTGTCGTTGGCAGATTTCTTTATACATTTATTCATCCAGGGAAGGATTTGCTTCTGCTGAGTGTGCACACGCATCTTCGGAAATGTACTGCTGTGCATTTTTTACAGTAATGCACATTCATTCCTGGGAGCTGCCCAGTATAACCACAGTCTGCTAATTTTGGCCACTGGGAACTGCCCAGTACCAGAAACTCAACTCTTTCATTGCTATTCCTACATACTTCTCTCAGTCACTGAGCACATTGAATCTAGCTAGGTTAAGTGTCTTGCTCAAGGGCAACTTCCTTTGTTAGTCGTTGATGAGTCAGGGGAAAGTGTCTCACATTATTTTCCTTTACAGCTTTTGCTTGCCCTCCAGGGATTTGAAAGGGCTTATGAATGAAAAGTTAAACAGCAAAGAAAAAGCAGTAGTACATTGAGTTATAAACTGCACAGGATGGTCACCAAACTCACGCTTCCTGTTACTTTACATGTCAACCATCAACAGTGAACACAGCAGCTGTGCACACAGCTCACAAACACTGTGGCAAGGTTTTTGACTGTTCTGTATGCCCCGTGCACCAGGCAGTTGATCACTCACAGTTCTCACAGGTAAAACACAGTCACAGCATCCCTCACACACAGGCGTGCAGGGCACAACATTAGCACCAGCCTTAGCATTAGCCAAATACTGGTAAAATATGCAAGCGGACCTGCTTTACTCGTCAAAAATAATGGTAAAAATACTCACTAGCCATTTGGCCAGTGGACAAAAAGTAAAATTTTTGAGGCTCAGATGCTAATATTACCCAGCAATTGAACCAACTAGAATTCTGACAGTTAATGCAAGAAATCACACATTAGATTGTCCTATAATGTTTGTCTTTTTACTGTGATTTACCAGAACCTGATTTATTTTGAGATAAATCCAAAATACATATCCTGCTTTTCTTCCAAATAAGTTTGACTGTTCTACGATTACTACAAAACTACAGTAAGAGTACAATGTCACTATTAAAAATATGAATCATAATGACCAGAAAGCAGTTCAGGTCAAGTTTTTACCATTTCCTTTAACAATAATAGGTATTTTAGTTTGGAGATGTGGCTCTGCTCATGTGACGCTCTGAGCTGGCTTGACACGGACCAACCCTTAGCTCACAAATCCCACAGCAGAGACATCTGAGGAACATGAACACATATTGAGAGAAACATTCTAAATTCAGCTAAATCTAAATGCTAATACAGGAAGCGGCTGGGGAGGTCTAAGGAGTTAAAATGCTGAAAGCAGGTAGTGGTGTAGCAGTAAGATTGCAGTGCTGAGTGCTGATGCATGCAGAACGAGTGTTTATATGGACCATCTAGCGTTAGAGATTGAGATAGCCTTAGAGATTGGTTGTGGCCATATGTGTTTGGATGGCTTATGGAACATGTGACTATGAAATAACTTCCAAATACTGCAAGGCTACTTGGAAAGTTCTAACACAAGATAAATAAGAAACTTTACCATGAAAGCCTCAGCCCACAAAGTCTTTCTAACATTTACACTACAGTCCCTTTCTCTTCAATCGGTTGTCATTCTATTCATCTCTCTGTCAGTGTAACCCTCTCTTTTTCCCCACTTGCCCACCATTGAGGCATGTGGGCTGTTTCTATAGGAGTCCAGCTAGGTGTAACCTTTCTGCCCTGTGGCACCTCACTGAGATCCACAGCCCTTGGCTCAGCGTGAACTCCTGAACTCTTCCCGAAAGAAACACTCAAAGACTGTAGCTGAGGAGAGGGGAAAGGACAGAGAGAGTGGGAGGTAAAGCGAAAGAGCGCTACCGGACAATTAGCCCCCCTAGGAGCGTAGTAGGCGGCCTCCCCAAGCCAGAATACACTGAGAGTGTTCAGAGACTGGCAGCCAGAGAGAGAAACCAAGGCGAGAGGGAGATAGTGTGTGCGTGGGCGTGTGTGTGTGTCATAGTGTTTTGCATTCACACGCCCAGCGGTTGTTGTTCCGAAATGAGACAGTACGTCGGGTGCCCGCAGGCGTCAATACGACCATTTCTATTATTCAGAGCTGATTACAGCGCTAAATCGTACAGCAGTGAATACTTTTTAATGAGCTTTGAAATACAACAGAGAAAGTTTGTCAGCTTTTTTGTTTGTCTGAATCTGGCTGGCGGGGGAAAAGAGCATATTTGCCGGAGTGATTTGATTAGTGCACTGGTGTGTGAGGAGCAGGTTGCAAGAAGTGTATGTGCATCTGCGGCTGTGCATATGACACGTGATAAAGCATTCCTTTTATGTTATGTGTAGAGCATATGTGCATGTATGCTTCACAGGAATGTGTGTGTGAATACATGCATGCATATATATGTGGTAGTGGATTTCTGTATGCAGCATAAATATTCAGTATGTACAGTAAATGTGCAACAAAAACAATGTAGTCTGAATGAATGTGTGTGTGTGTGAGTGTGTGTGTGTGTGAGTGTGTGTGGATATGTGTGTTAGGCTGCTGTTTTATAAGCCAGTCCGTTGCCTTGAGCAAAGCTGATCGACCTGTGACCACATGGTGATCATGGGCTGGCACACACACACAGCACATTGATGACAGGTCAGAGCGCTATCCCAGCATCCCCCTGGCCTGCACACGGGGCAGTCGGGTCAAGGCAGGGCAGAGTGCACGTGGCTTTTACCGTTTCTCACTGCACTCCTGTGTGCTCATCAAAAACAACATACGCAGAGCTGACAGCACAAGGTCGAAAAAAGAGAGGGAGCAGTAGATGGAGAGACACAGAGGGGGAAATACAGACAGTGTTTGCTCGCACATAAGTAGAACTGGTTTCCACAATCAGGTTAAAGGATCAGTTAATGTAGTTAGATTGTGAATCTCTTACCAACAAATGTATTCTCACTGCAGTTTTCAGTAGTGTGGTATCCTATATAACATCATATGACTATTATATGACTTCCTCTATGACACTGAGAACAGACGGACATATTATCTAATAATATGTAATATGGTCAATGTTATATTCAGCCACTTTCAACACTTAAGCTAGAAACAGTTAACTTAATGTTGTCATGTGCTGATTTAATAGTTATTTCTGTAAGTCAATGTATATCACCCTGTCAAAAAAAAATAAGCTGATCTCATCCATTTTTGTAACAATCTTTCTGACGCCATCTTTCTCACTCTGGCTCAGGATGCTGACCTCCCTCATTTGTTTTACCTTATCATTGCATTAATTCAAATATCAATATTCAATCCAATCAATATTTGATATTATCACGTTTAAAACGTTATATTATAAAGAACTGACTTTAATATTTTATCACGGTGGAAAGTTTCTGAAACAAGTTCTATAAGTAGGCCTAGCACATGACCAGATCTGCTCATTTTACTGATTAGCGCCTTTTACCATGCAAATGCAGTGAGCGAAATTAGCTGCTGAGGTGATTGGCTAGATATAAAGCCATGGACCTCCCGGGCACAAGGTTGAAAACCGCTGATTAGAATCATCTATGAACAGTTAGAAACCCTCCACTCAAACTCGTGCATTTCTTTGGGAGTGGCTTTCAGTTCCTTGAGGTAGATAATGATGGCTGCAAATGGATTTCATACATTCATTCCTTTAATATTGGCATGTGGCATGACTAGCATGTTAGCAAACAGCAAAATTTGCATTGATTTGGAATTGTGTTTGTCTCCACATGGTGAATGTAAGTCCAATATGTATCCCCCCTTCAGCTCTGCTTTGGTTTCTAACCTTTATGAGGGAAACATCTGGCTCTTTAGCTGCTAAATCCGTCACTGTTCACTAGCTAGTCGCTAACTTTGAAGAGAGAGGTGAGAATCTTTTTTTTCACAATTCATGGGTTAGGGGAGTATTATCCTGTAATAAAAAACATTAAAGGCCAAAAACACTGCTCCTGCTTTCTGCATCACAAATGAGTCAGATTGGGGATCAGCTATTGTTGGAGCTGAGAGTTCATGGTACAAGCCACATCCATGTGCGTTCACCACCACAGACCAAAATCGCAGATGGCCTTGCTGTCCGATTAGCTGGACGTCAGTTTCATCTCGCCTGCACCTCCTCTTCTATCGCTTCCTCGGGCCTGAGCAGGTGTTTGGCCCGCAGTCAGAGTCCAAATCAGATCCATTTCTTCTGTAATCAGCTGGAGCCCCTGGCACTGATGGAAGCGATCAGAGCGCCGATCAAAGAATTATAAGCCGACCATGCCTGACCAGCCGACCATGACATGGACAAGCCGACGGGGGGGGTCATATGGGCGAGCGAGCAAGACTTACAGAGGGATGAAAGGAGAGAAGATGGAGATTTGAAGGTCTGCAGAATCTCCCAGGGGAGAGACATGAAAGCGCAGGGTGCTGCTGGGGGAGGTAGCAGGGAGGCTAAAATGTTATACTGCAAGCTCTCCTGGGAGTTTTCTTTTTTGACGTTTCCATCAAGTAGAAATGGGTTGTTGTAAAGTCAAATGCGCTGCTCAGTTCCACTTTAATTTGAGGTAATTAAGATGGGAAGTGAATTCCAATCACAATGCTAAAGGAAAGTCAATGACATTAACTTGATGCAGTGGAATTGCTTGATGCCCCGCCGCCGCTGGTTAGCAAATCATTGTGAGTAAATATGGGAAATAATGCGCTCAGGTGCATGAAAATCGATGGGTGGCTCAGATATTGATGGTAGCAGCTTTAAGGGGGTATTTCAAACACTTTTCAGAATATGTTAACGTCGTGTTGGATGTGTCAGAAGGATGCTACAGCAAGCACGATCACACGCTTTTTTTGCATTCATCTTCCACGTTCATTCACTCATTCGCACGGTGCACACGGCCGATCAAACCCCTCTTTGATTATCAGTCTTTCATCTGTGCCAGCTCGACATAAACACACTGCACATCACCCACACACATAGCCGTAAACACCTAGCTCTTTAATGTGAGCCGGTCAGCACAGTGTTTTTACACCTATATTCACAGATATGCTATTAATGCTATCGCTTAGATGCAGACTCACTCGTGCTTGATATTGCTTCAAACCATTAAAACCATGCAGACAAACACACAAACACACACGCTCTACCTGCTTTAAGTGTCCACCTGTGTCTTTGTACAAAGACTCTCAGATGCTGAGTATGCATGGTGTGGGTGGGTGTGTGCATGTTACAGTGTCAATGGAGTGTCCATGTCTGCTCCATTAGCTCCACACTCTGAATAAAAAGAGGTGCATCAGCTCTGTTGCCCCCATCTTTCTTGTAACCGTATAGGGAAAAGCTTTCAGTTCAGTGTAGAGCTGTGTTGCTTTTTTTCAACCCTGTTGCACACATGGCTTTGCAGCACTGTGTGAATAAGGGAGAAGAAAAAGCAAAAAAATGCCATGTTGACTTCCCTCACATCCCACAAGTCATCAATTTTGTAGAGAGCCCAGTAACATGATATTTTTTCACTCCGATTTCATAGCCATTTTGCTCTGGACTTGAACCCAGAACCTTGAAATCTCTTCTTTGATGCATCGCCACAACTGGAGCCATTGTATATTTTTACGTTTGTATTCAAAGCATTAGGCTAAAGCCGCCATACAGAGCAGCTTACAGCGCGTGAGCTTGGATTCAAATCACTAACACTGTCTTTGAAGGGACCTCTGTGTTTTTAAGGGCTGATCTCTGATCAAAACATTGTAGCTGTAAAAAATCCTCTAAATTATCATACGATACATCTTCTCCCAAGGCTTTCTGGTGGGTTCATAGACTCACAGATAGCACTTTTGAACCCCTTGAATACATTTGAATCACCAAAATGAAACTAGGTGAACTCGCAAATTATCATTTGGCAATGAGTCTGTCTGTGGAAAAAGATCACGTTTTGAACAGTTTATCTTTAGGAGCTCTCTCTGAAAGTAAAGTTCAAAAAGCTGAACTGTGCCACCAATCAAACTGTTCCCCTTATAGTGACATCCACTGCCTGTATGATTGAGTTTGAGATTCCTCCGTGGTCACATCTTCTTAAAAGTCTTTTTCCAATAAGAATAGACTTTTTTCAGGAATTTTCTCAAATTGAGTGTCATTTTCTGTATTCTAGTGCAGTGTGCTGCCTTATTCTGTGTTGTTTCAAGATACTGACACTCATTTCCAGAAAGTTCTTGAAACAAGTTGATTTGTTCAAAAAAGGTTCAAATCATCTTTGCACACTGGCAGATTTTCTCACTTGTTTTAAAAGCAAGAATCTACAGCT
>NW_023339718.1:23204607-23210967 GCF_004916995.1 Morone saxatilis
CAGCTCTGTGCGGCTATACTTAGGCACAACAGTGCTTTGAGCTAATAGCAGCCAATAATTCAGGGTGCCCTAATAGTTATAGCAGCCATGGGTCTGAATCCGACCTGTGGCCCTATGTATGTATTTTTCTGTATATTTTTTTATTATATTTATATATTTATTTTTAAATGATTTAACCAATTATGCAGTAGTGCCTGTCCAACTTCCCACTATAATGATTTCAACGTGAAAGGGAACACAGTATAAAAGTCCTGGAGCTGCTCTCATCCCTCCGTCCACGGGGTGTGAAATCGTTTGATCCAGTTTGTTCTATTTAGGTGAAACAGCTTTTGTGTGTGTGAGAGTTGGCACTTGTGTGCATTTCTGTGTGTGTTTTAAACGCCCCCGGAGCACTTAAAGTGGAGGGAAAAGGGGAGGGGACAGGGTTGCAGGAAGGAAGGAAGGAAGAGAGCTGACGGTAGGCGCTGTGTTTGTTTTGCAGGGAGGTGAGAGGGTAGATGAAGGGTGGGAGCTGTCCTTTAGTCCATCCGTCCGTACGTGTGTGTGTGTATAGGGGCTGTTACGGGTTAATGGACATTAAGTCTGTCCCAGTGTGACAGTCGGAGTGGAGGGTGGTGGGTGATGTGCCCTGGCTCTCTGTAACCCAGAAAAGGGTCAGAGGTCAGGGTTAAAAGTCAAACAATGCCTGGAAGGACTAGCAATCAGCTGGGACTGCACCAGAGGTCAATGTGTGTGTGTGTGTGTGTGTGTGTGTGTGTGCGTGTAGCATGATGAAGGGTAGGAAAAGGCTGCCAGGATGGGAGAGGTGGGGGAAATGAAGGGCAGGAAGAGGACAACGGAAAACACAGACATACAGCGGTGAAGAAAAGAGGACAGAAGGATGGGGGTCGTCATTCTCTTCCATTTTTTTCCCTGACATTCGCTCACTTCGAAGAAACAACCCTGCTTGGCTTCTCCCTACAGGCACTCATCTTACCTCCAAATACACTCTAACAAGAAACACACACTGATCACACAAAACACAGCACGCACATGCACATACAAATCGACTAGCACAGCCAAAACACACACAGGAGCTCAGCAACCTAATCAGAACATGTGGCCTATTTCTCTGTATGTTTTAATGAGCTCTCCATTGTGGAGTGCTGACTGATATTATTAGGCTGCCGTGTCTCAGCTCATTAGCTAAACCAGGCTCAACAACAACACCAGCAGCTAAAAGATGATTTGATACCGCCTGCAGAGTTATGTGACACCGCAGGACCTTAAAGAGGCCGTGGTGAGAGACGGAGCAAGTGAGTTAATTTGGTCACCAGGGGAGAGTGAGGCTGAATCCCGCTTCTTACAACACAGCGAGGGATCATAAGAGTCGGTTTGATAGAAAGAAAAAGAAAAATACATCATAGACCGACTTCAGCCGTCTCCCCGGGCGTTCATAAAGTTCCCAGCAGATGTGGCTCCGAGATTCACAATGCAATTTTAGCAGCAGAATGGTGTCAAGTGAAGAGAAGTCGTCAACAACACTGAATAGAAAACAATACTGCAGCTAGCTAATCTGTTCTTAGTTGATTGTTATTGCTCTGTGGTGAATGGCTCAATTTTCTATATTGGCACATCACGTTATCCCTCTGCTGTATGCTATTAAAGAAGCTAAATGAGTCAAACTGAACTGAAGACTATGTCTTCGCTGGTTTTCAAATGGTTATGGAAACCTTTAAGGTACTTGCTCTTTACTACTTCTCTTTTAAGCTAGGTGAATATTGTACTCTGTAAAGCACTCAAATGTATGTTTTAACATTAAAATGCTGGGAACCTGTTAGCATAATGAATTAGTACCATATAGAGTATCACACAGGGGCCATTCTTCTGCATGACGCAGCGGCTACTTTTGCTTTGATACATTTGGTGCATAATTTTGAATGCAGGACTTTTACTTGTAACCTTTTCCATTGTAGTATTGCTACTTTTACTTTGAAGTAAAGGATAATAGATTATCAGTGAACTTCTTGCACCACTGCTTATGGACCACACTGCCAGTGGGTTTGACAGTGTTGTTTTATGAGTTGTTTTAATGTTACAGTGGACGCATTTAGTGGGAATTTATTATGGAAATTACATTTGTTGTTGTTTTACGACAATGGCATTTAGCCATTCTTTATTCATTATCTAATATTTCCCCAGCCATACATTCTGAACAGAGTTGGTCTTTTATTTTGTGACAGACCCGTACATTAAAGAATTCTCTGATAATACTACACTGATACAGACATTGGAAAGTCATTTATATTGCAGCAATCCCTGGGATTGCAATTATAGCCTGATCCTGTAGAATACATCCATCTGGTGCTGTAGTAGTGCTATCAGCAGGTGAAATCTAACGCTGAAACCTACACCATAAGTATCTATACAGGCACTACTGTTAACTCCTTGCTTTAACTATAATTCCAGCTTTACTGTACGAGTAGGCAAGCTAACAAATGTACTGAAAAGTAGCCCACTTTCCTGTTATGGTCAAAGGGGGTTGCAGTCTGTCCCAGCATGCACTTTTCTTCAAAATATATATTTTTTTAAATTGGTCTACCATATTGATTATATTTCAGTAGGACTTTATAAAGCATTGTTTCCTGGATTTGAGAATCAACATTTAGTGTAAGACTTGGCAATATTATTAGTGATGAACTGTTATGCTGTTAGAGAGGAGGAAAAAGAGGGAGATGGAGTGAAAGAAAAGCAGAAAGAGGCAGCAAATCATTTTTAAGCTTTTTCTCAGGCAGAAGCCTGGAATCTCCGTCTCCTCCACCATCCTCTTCCTCCTCATCTTCCCCTGTAGTGTTTACACGCTGCCTCTTCACTAAATCCGGCCTTCAGGATGCCCACTTCGTTACCTCTCAGTGCAGAGACGGAAGAGTGGATTTTGAGGGAGAAAAAAAAGAAAGAAACATTTCAAGCCTCCTGCAATGTCTCTAGACATCTTTTTTTTTCTTTCTCTATAACTCTTCCTCCATTTCTCTCATCCCTCGCTCCCTCCCTCTCTCTCCGTCCATCTCAATCTCAATCTGGGCTCACTCATGCGTTGGCCGGCAAGGCCTCCAGCATCGATCCAATAAAGCTGGTAGTCGGCACTGCGAGGCTCGAAGAGCTTTCACCCGAACCCAACGTTTAAGCACGCTCATTTAACAGCACGTCGCCATGATCTGATCTGGGTTGGAGGGAGGGGGGGAGTGTGGGGGTTTTTGATTTTTTTCTTCTTTCAGCCTCTTCTTATTTTCCTCTCAAAAGTGTAATCAATAACAGTCACATTGGTCGGACGTGGGCACACAAACACACACACGTGCACACACACACGTCTCCAAATCTCAATTACCTCCCCTGCCAATCCACCAAATAGACCAAATGTTTGTTTGCCAGCACTAGAATTTAATATTCACATGTGGGACAAGATGAGGGAGCGTGAGTAGGAGACATAAAATGCGTTACATATACCGAGGTAGTTTCTGTCTTTGTGCAAGGTTAGAGTAAATACAATTTGACATTTTGTGCCTGTTTAAAAGTCAATGGATTCACTTCTCCAATGAGCATGCATCATCAAAGGCGCCATTTCACTCGCTGATATGCAGCAGCAGGTGCAGAGGGGAAAGCTTACAGATGGTGCATTTCTGTGTGTGTGTGCGTGTTTCACTTCTTATGAGGATATTTGGTCTTCATAAGAATACAAACATTAAGAAAGAGCCATCATTTCTTATATCCGCAGTGGTTAGGTTAAAGTTCATTCATTTAGGTAATTAGACTAGAGGTTTATATTGTGGTTAGTGAGTTGGAGATGCACTGGGTTTTTACTGTATACTGTAAAAAAACAAAGCATATTTTTTTCATTTCACACTCCCAGTGGTATCCAGCCATATAGATAGTGTTGGTTTTATGTGCTGAGGTTCTGACATATCCGTCTTTCTTTCTGCTTTGAATAGTGAGAGGAAATTTACTTCTGGTACTGACAGCATTTAAAAATGACATTTAAATGTAACAGTGTCATGTCTTTTCCAGACAATTTCCCAGTTACGATGGAAAATCTGAAAACCATGTCATTGGAATTACTTTCTACCAGAAAAAAATAAGGTCCCTATATGAAAAATGTTGACAGAATGTTTTATCAATTATCCCTAACATATTATCCTTCAAGCCTTATCTTTGTATACTTTAAACAAAGAGCTTATCAGATTATGAAACGGTGTCTGAAATCCAATTTCCAATGGTGTGATTTGGGTGGATTGACCCTTTAACTAATAAATAAGTCTTGAAAAACAAGCAGAACAAGTAATTTATTTCTTAGCTGTTTATCACCCACTTGGCATCATTTATCATAGAGATTTGTCAGCACAGGTGGCTGCAGCAAATCCACATGACAGCAGTCCAGCCTTATTAAAATATATTTTTAAAATGTTATTTTCACACTACTAGTAAAAAGGAAACTACCAATAAAAATGAAATGAATTTATATGGCTGTTCCTGGTTTATTTTACAGTTATTTGTTAATAAATAAATAAATGACATGTTTCATCTTGAACTTTAGTGTGCCTAACACATTTTGCCAGTAACTGATGTCAATGAGTTCATACAACATGAAAGTATCTCATAAGGTAAAGGTGTAAGGGTTGGCAGGTCCTCACAAGCATACAAAAACAAACTTGCGAGTCTGTCCCTGTGTGTGTGTGTGTGTGTGTGTCCTATTTCAATGTGAACGTCCTCTCCTCACCCTGTGCGTCAGTCTCACCTGGATCACAGTAACAAGTCAATCATCCTGTGCTGTTATTGGACTGTAATGCAGCTCTGTAGCCCCACACTTGACATGTTCATTAGGTATAAACCAATTCATTTACAACACAGTGCTATTGGATTGTCCTTGCCTCGACATTCATTTCCCAACACATTGGCGTTTGATGCGTTGCCAGCGCCAATTAACTTTGATAACTCAGCCCCAGTTTAATATACTGCTGCTGAATTGGCTTGACAGGACTGCGGCGATAAGCTATTTCTGAGCTTTTTGAGTGGCGATAGCTAGATTATCACTCTGAGTGAGGGAGGGACAGGGAGAACTTTCCTGCATAACCCCCCTCGGCCAAAAGTCATTAAAATGTTTGGTTTGTTTTTGTTGGCAGACACACACACACAGAGGCGCATACACTGATTACAGCTATGTCCTTGTTGGTTTTAATGATTTGCATAACTCATTTCTGTTTTACATTATTGTGGATTTTGATGACCATGTTCAATTTTATAGTGCATGTTTTCAAAGTGAGAAATGTATCTTTCAGTGCAGCTTGAATGTGTGAACTGTTGTGTGTGGCTTTTTGAAAAATGTGCAAGTTGTAAATACTGTTGTGACAGAATTGTTTCTGATAAACAACCAAGTCAATAAAAGAAGTGAATTGCTGTTCCCCGCTGATGTGTTGGTTTTACTTTCTCCCGGCAGGCTGCCAGGAGCCGGGCTGCTCTCTCGAATCCCTCCGATCATCTGATTGATCCGTCGATCCATCACTCACCGCCAGTTCCAACAAATGGGAGCTGACATGGGAGCCATGGGTGGGACGAAGGTCTTGCTCCTGGTGTTTCTGGTTGGATGGGAGAAGTCGCTGGGTCTCAACTGGAACCCAGTTCCACGCAAGACTGTTCGATACCAGGGTGAGTGAGCAGTTTAATACCGTCTGATGGGAGGGTTAGACCTCAGGAGGCACTTACCAAGCAAAAACCAGACAGCAGCGCTACATTCTCCAAGTCTTAATCCTGCCATCTTGTATTAATTGTTCATTTATCTCTTGTTGCATGTCCAAAAAACATATTTTTTTTATTTTTGTGTCAAAATCCCTCTCTTTTCTTTTCCTGTAAAAATATTTTTGATTACTCATCTGAGCTCAGAGGCACATTACATACATTTATGTAATCAAATTACACTGATTGGACTTGGCTGATTGGACCCCCACCCATCTTATATAACCTCACTTGACCGTTGATATTGCTCTGCTAGCTACCTGTGAGCCAAATGTGGTTTTATGATGGTTGGAGTTAGCTAGTTGTTAACTAGTTGCTAGCTAGCCAACAAAACTACAAAAGTACTCAAAATGATTATTTTTTAGGTTATATTTGGCATATATTAAGAGGTTAATGAGCAATTACCCCAGGACACAGAAATGGAAGTTGTAATGAGAAATGTGTCTGAATTAGTGAATACTTGCAGGACATTAGCTGGCGTGCTAACCGCTAACATGCTAGCCGCTAACATGCTAGCCAGTCAGGAATACGGTAGGGCTCATAGCTCATGCTTGTTAGCTTGGTCACTAACAGGACTAGGGATGCTCGATATTGGCT
>NW_023339718.1:23211067-23217714 GCF_004916995.1 Morone saxatilis
AGAAACTACCACCAAGTACCTCAAAATGATCTTTTTTGTAGGCGTTCTACCTCAAATGGCATACTATTCCACAGTTACATGAGGCCAACTTACCCGCGGAGAGCGGAACAGCAGAACACGCGGGAAGTTGTAATGAGAAAAATGTGTCTGAATCACACGTGAATATTCTGCAGGACTCTAGCTGGCGTGGCTACACGCCTAAACACTGCGTAGCCGCCTAACACCACTGCCTGCAGCCTCACCGAATACCCGGTACGCGGCCTCATAGGCTCCAATGCTTTGTTAGCGTTGGTCATAAACAGAGACTGAGGGCCGGATGGCTCGATAATTCGCGCTCTCGCCGATATCCTGAATATTCACGATATGGAGAGAGCTCTCAATTTCCGATACCGCGATATCAGCCCGAGTACCGATATATGCCAGCGCTTTTTACACGCCAAAACTGTTTGTCGCTATTCGGTGGAATTAACACATTTTGCCTACACCTCCTTAATCTGTCGATGCGCCACTGAGATGCATACATAAAATGCAACTCGCGCTTCCATGTAACACTGTCCTGTGCCAAAATAAGAGAAAATTCAACTTTCCATTCGTATTAACTACTGAAAGGAGTGCTAATGCTTAATCGTAGCTTAAGCGCTAAGCTTTTGGTTGATGGTGTTAATTGTATTTCCATGCACGCCTGAAGGAGTTGCTAATGTAGATTCTAAGGCAATTGTTACGCTTTGGTTTAAGGAACAGCTCATCAGCAGGGTAAAATACTTCTAAGGTGGCATTGCAGCTTATTTTGGTTTAATATAAAGATTCACTCTCAGCTCTTAAAGTCGTTTGCGCTTGCTTAGCCCACGGTTAGCAACCCAACCAAGTCTACGTGTCCAGTTGTTGTTGTTATACGTCATCCCTAGCGCGCCGGCGCCCGGTAAACGTCCCATGCTGCGTTCATGCAGGCTCGGAAATGCTGAAGCCTACAGAACAAACATCGGTTATAAAAACCCGATACCGATAATTCCCGATATTACATTTGTTAGTGAATATCGGCCGATAATATCGGAGGGGGCCGATATTATCGGACATCCCTAAAAAGGACAATAAGTTTGCACGGTTTAAAAGATGTATCATACCATTAACTTCCATCAGACTTTTTCTGACTGAAGCATTTCTCTTTTGTGGAACAGTATACAGACTCCAACAGAGGGGCTGTACTTGGTGCAATATAGCAACTGATGTACATGTGATGTTTATTATAAGATAAGTACTATCAAGACGGCCTGCCATTGGTCAACATGAAATGTATTCATTTCAGAGTTCACCAAAGTTGAACTCCACACAAAAATGTGCTTCCTGGGACCAAATCCACTGAGGCCAGACCTTAAGATAGATTTTATGGACTGACAGCTGTTGGTAGAATCCTCCCAGTTGGCCCTGCTGTGATTTATCTCATACAAAAACAATAATTGCTGAAATTTATTCTATTACAACAATCGGGAAGGATTTTCCATGATATCAAAGGTGGATGATTTCTGATTTTGTTAAGAGGCCGACATCGACCCTCAGTAAAACAATACATCAGTCTAATCCTGGCGCTCGACTGTATTTGCACTCTTTATCTCTGCCCTCCTCTGCAGCCTGGACCAGTTGTCTTCACTGAACAATGCCAAGGGTTGCAAGCTGAGAAATAGTCATTTTTTTAATCCCTCAAAGGGGAATTGCTGCATTCTCTCTCTTGAGGATTAGGGAAAATACTATAAAGAGAGGGAAGAAATATGGGGAAAAAAGCTACATTTTCTCACCTCTCTGTACCACCTATTCCACCTTTCATCCCATATCTAGCTCTCCTTTCCCTTCTCCACCTCCTCTTTCTTTTTCCCTTTTATCCTTCCCCTCCCCTTTTTTTCTTTGTATGCTGCAGCTCATCGTATGAACCCAAAATGCTCTTATGGCGTTTTCACAAAGAGCTCCGATTTCAGCCGCTCTCGAGGAGAATGGCACTCGGTGGCAGTGGTGGTGGTGTAGTGTGGGGATATTTCAAATGCTGCTTTCTCATCCCGCTATCTCGCACCACCTGCCCTCCCCTTCTCCTTTTTTTTTTCTACACAGCCCTCCTCCCTCCAGTCATCCCTCCATGCCACAGCTACTTCGTCACTGGTGTTGTGGTCTGATGTGGGCAGAGGATTGTGGGAAGGGTGGGTGGGGGGTGTTAATCAATATGGCGTCGATACTTTCTGGTGAAATGCTCCTCTGTGACAGGGCAAAGCCAGTGTTGGCAGAGAGCGGCCCAGATCTCTGCTTCTCTTTGGCCAGAACACACTTGTGGTAAAGACACACCAGACAGGGCAAACAGGGACAGCTGCAAACACATGGTCTTATATGGCAGGAGCAAAAAAAAAGAAAAAAAGCACCACCGAAAAGTATCTAATTTTCAGTATTTTTCTGAAAAACGGGTGAATAAATCTGCCTGTAGAGACAAGATAACTCCCTTCGCTTCTGGTGGAGCTTTACGTTCCTGTCACGAAAGTCTTTGAAATAAAAGCCTTGTCATGAAACGCAGGAGAAGGCAGATCACGTCACTTCTATCATACTTGATTCGAGTATGACACTTGAGTGCAGAAAGATTCTTGACGCAAATTGATTTGCATTGGAAACAAGTGGGATTATTTTACCCGTTGACAGATTTCTCCACTTGGTTAAAGAAAAATGAGATTTTCAGGCTCAATACTGGGTTAAATGACTTATATGGATGGGTTCTTGCTACAGTGCTGAGGAGGAGATAGGAGAGACGAAATGGAAAAACAAAGCTGCAGAAGGAGGGAGGGAGGGATTTGTGGGGAGAAATGAAAAGAGAGAGAGGAGATATATAATGGAAAGAAAGCAAGAGAGAGAGAGAGAGAGACAGGTAGAGAGACCTAGAGACAAGACTGGGAGAGAGATAGGCCAGTCACTAACTGCCTTAAAAGGACAGAAAATAGCTTCAGAGAACGACAGAAAGAAAGGAAAACACATGCACGCACGCACACACTCCGCAGGCCATTCACCCTGTGTTTCATTTTGCATGGAGGCATCTCCCTGCACAGACACACAGCTTTTATATCAACATGTGTGTGTGTGTGTGTGTGTGTGTGTGTGTGAGAGAGAGAGTTGCTGTTTGCATGCTGTGTGAGTTTGCAAGACAGAGACAAGGAAGAAGGAATGAAAAACCAGAGTGAGAGAAAACTGGTGGGGGCACAGAGGGCGTGTGTGTTATACCATATTTGTGTACGTGTGTGTGTGTGGTGTAGCTGTGTGTCTGTCTATCTAATCCCTTTTGTTTATATGTGTGTGTGAGTGTGGTGTACTGCTTAGGCTGGCAGTCTGAGGGATTGGAGCTCCGGGCAGTAGCAGCAGAGGGTGTGTGTGAATGTGTGTGTGTCTGAGTTGGGTGGGTTATGGTGGGGCAGAGATGGTGGAAGAGATAATATTTACCCCACACCCACCACCCACCACCCACCACCCCCCAACCTCTCCCACCACACCACCCGCCCGGCAATTACATGAGGCCTTTACAATGAAGGATTGCAGAAAAGAAACAGCAAACTCCCTCTGTATGTATGTGTGTGTGTGTGTGTGTGTGGTGTGTGTGTGTGTGGTGTGTTGTGTGTGTCTTCCTTCTTCTTCTTTTATTTTTTAAAAGTCAGATTTTGACATTTTGAATTTTAGGCTGCTGTTATCCCTCACCAGCCGCTCGGCACATTTATGGAGGGAAAAGAATCACCGCTGGCTCCTAATGAGACATTTTATGTACACAAATTATGTATGGCCCTCGTAGAGCTGCTAATGAGGGGCTGTAAATTTACATACTTTTCTTTTCTAATCACTAACACAGTGCATGTATCTTGATTTCTTTACACTTTTATGTGGATTATATTTCATATTTACGTTCATGTTGTACAAATTTCTCATTCATCTTTTTTTTATTAAAGGTCTTCTCATCCATACATTGTCACTTAATGTTAAAGAAGGCTGCTTCTTCTTGGCAGCAAATTTCATGAAAACGCCAAAACCAACAATATTTGATTTAGTCTCACAATTCATTATACCTTTCTGGCTTGTCTGTGGCACTCAGACCCAAGCCCACTGGTTCTTAGCTAAGTCATTATCTAAATAAGATGGGTGCTGTAGTTTTAAGCAAACGCCACTCAAACAGGACTGAATAGTACATTTTTGAGCACTATTTGGAGCTGCAGATCAGTATACATTTACTGCACCTGGACGACGCATGGGTTTAATTCAAGCATTACCCATGTTCACCCTAAAGAAGGAACATGTTACCCTGGGTAATGCTATGGCTCATTGAATCTTTTTAGGAATCAATTAGTCATTGTTCGTTATAAGTTTGTGCTTTAAAACTTAAATAAGTCATTATGGAATTAAGAACTACAGTAGCATTAGGCGATCTTGACTGCTGGCCCCCATGAGAGACAAAATCAATTTGGTTCAATTATAATTGTATTGCGCCAAATCACAGAGGTTATGTCAGGACACTTTTCCAACAGATCAGGTCTGCCTGTGTACTCTTTATGAAATAGCTAATGTTATACAGTGGCCATAGTTTATTGGTGTTAAAAGACAACATTTAAGAAACCAAGATCTTGAATTCAAACATTTTGTTAGCATGCTGTCAAAAGCTCATTAATGTTTGCAAAGGTAAGGTTTATGTATCTGCACTAGCTCTTAGCTAACATTAGAGTTATAGCTGGTCAAAGAGCATTAAGGCTAGTTAGTTTAACAGTGGCCAGTGTGAGTGGTGAATAGTAAAATGTAGGGTAACACCAGTAGAGAATATTCAGCAAACTGTCTAAGTATCTATCTTTGATAACCTTTAAAAAAAAAAATTAGGAACCATTAACCTACTTGGTTAGACCAAGTAAGGTCTGTAAAACATAAGGTATATAGAATAGAGCATGGATTATTTTTATTAATTATGAATTCAAATTTTGTGAGATTAATCATTTCTTATTTCAAAAGTTGAATATTTAACCTCAAGTTGAGAGTTTTTGTCAAGTTGAGTCTCAACTGGAACCCAGTCATATAGCTCAGGTCTGCACCTCTAGAAGGTTCATGGGTTCATTTGTTGACAATAAGAAAAATATATCATTTTTCCTCTTTAAACTTAAAAGTTCAAGAGGAAGGGATTTTATATGGTTCTTTCACCTTTGCCTCTTTCATTCTGTCTCTTTGTCCTTTTTCCTTTCTTGAAGGAATTGACCACAGTTGATTGGAGCGTCCATCACGCCCTCCATTGACCACAGAATACTTAAGTTGATAACACCACTCTCCTCTCCTTCCCCTTACACCCTGTTTCCCTCTCTCTTCTCTTTTTTGGTTCCTCCTGTTGGGTTTATACACTCACACACACATACACTCCTCAGCCCAGCCAAATGACAGAGGCCAGTAAGCCGAAACTATGACAGAACGCAGCAGCTGTGGTTAAACAAAGAAAGGCAGAAAGAAAGAATGAGAGAAAGAAAGGGAAGAGGGAGGTGAAGAGTGTAGGAGAAATAGAGCCCTTCGAAACTTGATATTTGGTTTGAAAATCTAGCCCGCTTTGATGCAGCAAATGAGCCCTGCATCTTTAAAGAAACGCCAAAGCAAATGCATGCCTCTTGATTTAGAAAAAGAAAGATAGAATGAGAGATGGTGGAGGAAAAAAAAAACAGAGCAGAAGGAGAGTGGAAAAGGGCTGGGCCTCTGACCTCCAGAAACCTCTCTCAACCTTTCTCTTTTTTTCCCAACTTTCTTTCTGTCTCTCTGTCGTATCTCCCCAAACCCTCCAATTACAGTAATGAGTGGTTGAGAGGGAGGCAGAGGAGGAGGCAGAGGAGGAGGCAGAGAGAGGCTGTGCGTGACTGGGAGGATAGATAGAGGGGGAGGGGGGGGGTGAGGAAGAAGGAGATTCATCACCGTGTTTTATCTGCTAGGAGTGTCACTCACACCCTGACCCTGCGCTGATTGGTCAGTGAAGATTAACAGCCTGGACCAGATGTCAGGACCTGGAGTGTGCTCTGTTGTCATGCTGACTTTGTGAGAGCTGATGTGTGGTCAAGTGGGCATGTGGATTAAAATGAAAACGCCACTTGAAGGCTGTGGAGCACCGTCTTGTGGTAGGAGTGCTGAGTTAAACTGACGCACTGGTTTACCTCCGTTGTCATTAAATGAACCATCCCTGCCACCCGTTGTCCTTAAAACAAAAGGGAAGCTTTCAATCAGAAGCACAAGTGGATTTCTGACATTTCATGTGATTAATGTACACCGGCACAATTCTGTAATATCCGTAATGGGTATCACATGTGATGATACCTGATACAGGCGCATGTGGTTTATCATGAGTGAAATAGCTTTTAAATGTGATCAGTTCACATGCAGGCACGGAGGGATATCTGGACATTTAACATGTGGCCAAAAAGAACTTTCACCTGTGAAGTATCATATGTTTGCAGGTAAAACAAGAATTTCACCTGTTTTTTCCTTAACGATTTGCACAAATTATACAGTACTGCGGAGGATTGACAGGAAAATAATCAACAACAATTTTGAAAGTCAAGTAATTGTTGAAGTCATTTAACATTTGCTGGTTCGTGCATCTCAAAATGTGAGGATTCACTGATTTTCTC
>NW_023339718.1:23217776-23222032 GCF_004916995.1 Morone saxatilis
GAAAAAAACAAGCAATTTGAAGAGCTTGTTTATGGCCAGTTTTATGCATTTTGCAGTGGCATTTTATCACGATTTAATCTCAATTTAAATAAAAAAAAATAGGTTTCAGCTTCCTAGAGATGCACATGATCATGTACATGCAACATATGGGGATACAGTAATTAATCTGAGGGTATGAATGATAATCTCTTAATATAAACTATGTGTGCACAATGGGTGGAAGCATACCTGGATTCTTTTCGACAGACTTACAGTACCTACAGTACGAGGATGTTTTATCTTTACTAAGATGGGTTTGAGAGTAGTGTTCCATAGTCCTAATAGCTTTTCACTTGAACAAGATCCCCCCTTCCTGTGACTCACCAAATACTTCATAGCTAAATCATTCAGTGAGTCTAATTCCAAAACTATAGCAGTGCCATGCTGCAGCCGTTGAGCTCCACAGGCTCCCCTCTATCTCTCTTTGTGTGTGTCATCACCACAACATGGTACAAAAAGGCCTAACCCTCCCCAGCTGGTGCTCGCCACTGTACCAGTCATACATGCTGAACCATGACGCTGGAATGGAAAAACCTCACTTGTGGCATCAAGCAGCTCTTGATTTGTTCTGCTTGTTGTGGATTGCAATGGCGACCCCCCACCGAGCTAGGCTGTTTCACCAAACGCCCCCTCCTCCCGCCTTTCATTCTACTGCCTTCCCCCCCTGAAAAATCATCCCCCCACTGGGCTCTCTTGTTCAGTTGTTGTGTTAATCCACTTTTACCACTTCCTCTCCTCCCACTCTCCCATCCCTTCATCTCACTCTTCCAGTGCTGTTGAATTCAATCTCTCTATTGCCGTACTCTTTATCAAAAATAATGGTAACGCCATGAAGCAAATGCTCCGTAACCGACAAACAAGGGCTCAGACAAGTAATTATTTGGCTTAAAAACATGTGCTTTTATAATGTATTCATCAATGTACTTGCTATTATTCTTTATTTCCTATTGAGTCAGTCACAAGCGAGTTGAGTAAACAAACTCCTTGTGTTGCAGTATGAATAATCCTATAAATCTCTTCATTTGCAACACCATATAATTTAAAATAAACTAAATTCAATTGATAAAAGGTGTTTTTGCAGATCTAGCCAGTGAAAGCATATATATCTTTCCCTTTCTTGTCTCTATCTCCGTGTTCTCATTCTGTCGTACACCTGACTCTCCTGTGAACTTGCCGTCTGCTCAGCAGACAAAGCTTGAGCATCCACGTGGGAGCGTGTGCGCCTTTGTGGGAACGTTGTTGTCTTTTCCTTCAAAGAGGGTACCTGCTCAGATGAGGGTCTGACGACGCTCCGTGCACACGCTCGGGTATGTCTGTCTGTTTGTGTGGGCGCTGCACAACGTCTCTCCCTCCTCTGTCTGTCTGTCTCTGCCTCTCATTCGGTGTTTGTCGCTGCTTCAAAGCTCTCCCCAAAATAGGCCTTTAATCATAGTTTGGTGTGTGAGTGGCTCGGCGGTTAGGAGCTATAAGCAGAGGCTGGATGTATTTATAGCAGACAGGGAGAGGGAGGCTGGAGCTCCGCTGGAAGGCTGATGGAGGCAGATTACAGAGGCGAGGCCCGGAGCGAGACCTTTCCAGCCGGCCATGAAGCAACAGGCGCTCCCCCTCGTCCCCTCTTCCTCCGCCTACTCCTCCACCCCGCACGGGAGTTCTGTTTGGTCTGGCTCGGTTTGCTGCTGGGCTGGGTGGTGAAGCAGTGACCCTGAGATCCCCTACAATGAAGTGTGCAAACGCCTACATGGACATTATGCATTATACACATGCTGATAGTGACAGTTTCCATGGAGTCGCACTAGTTAATGTCACCATAAAGCAAACAGCTACCAGAATGAATAAAAACATTGTTTCATTTAGGCTTTTCAGTAAGGTTCCATACTGGTTTTGGTCGAGTGTTGCATATTTCAACCCAATAACCACATTGTTGACCAAAGAATCCAATTCTGTCACAGCTTCATATCTTACCTTCAGGCAGCCCTTGGTTTCAGTTCATTTAAGTACACAATGGGATCCTCTAGCACAGCTTTGAAACAAGCTTTTTTGTCCTTTGTGCTGAATTCCAAGAAGCAAAACACATTCAATACATGAGCATTGGCTGCGAAACTGCTAGCTTGTGTTCCAAGAGGCTCACATTATCTTTTCATAAACACTATGGTTGTATTATAGTCTGCTACATCGTATCATCCTCTTGGTAATGTTTTCTCTGAAGCTGGATTATTGCTGCATGATACTGCAGCTGTGCACAGGGACTGAGTGAAAATTCTCCCTCGTGGTGCACTCAAGGACACTCCGACATCCGTTTAATCTGTCAAACATGAAATGCACAACAAGTATAAACAAAAAAAATCAATGAGAGACGGCTAATGTGAAATTGGTAGTTTGAGGCAGTAGCTGCCCACTCTCAAGTCTCAGATGTTGTAGCTTCCTGTCATGAACCAAATCAGTTATTCCAGGTTGTCCTCTTCACAACTAACGATACAACGACTGCATGTATTTTACTGTGTTGGGAAGTACATCTGCTCAAGTACTGTATTTAACAACAATTTTGAATTTCCATTTTTATCTTACTTTATATTGCAACACCACTATATTTTAAAGGTAAATACTGTACTTTTACTCCACTACATTTATCTGACAGCCATAATTACTATTTGAAGATTAAGATTATACGTACAATAAAGGCATCATATGAGGCATGAGGAGTTAGCATTGCCTCAGCCTGCCAGAACACTAAAAGAAACACTGTACAGATAAAACAAATTAGATATATGTAACATATTAATCAGTGAGCTTTAGAGATGTTGGTAGGCAGATTTTGTCACCTTTGGACCGAGCCAGCTGCTAGTCTTTATGCTTAGCTTAACTGGGGATGGTTTGCCTTTCTCAAGTATGTCTGTGCAGGGTTAAATGCAATGCAGGCAATATAATGGCCGCTTAAAGGGAAGGAAGTCAATCCAAAAATAAATGGTATGCTTTGTAAAATTAGAAGAAAGTCAGATGAAACGTACATAAGTTTTACTTAATTAGCTAAAATGTGCAAGTGGGCACTCTGGTATGGCTCACAGCCACATATTCATATTACATCAATCAGTTTGGTGTCCGTTACTATGATGCATTCCATGTATTCACTCCAAAATTAGACCTAAGAAAGGTGGTAAACCCAATTTCCCCCATCTCTTTATTTAAAATGCATGCATTGTTATCAACAATATATAAGCTTCCTACACACATGCAAATCCAAATGCCTGTCTCACGCTCTTTGTCTCTTTTTATTACCATGTTTTATCACAGTTTCACACCCATCTAAAGGCAAACACGCACACAACCAGTGAGGAGGTCTTGTAGTGCAGTGATCTCTGATCACCTCTGTTTCCATTGGTACTGACCTCGGTCAGCCCCCTCTGAGTTGTTTATCTTTGGTATTCTGCCTTTCTAGTCTGGCTTTCTATTTTTGCACTTTTTGTTTGTATTTTCTCCTGTCGTCTGTTGGACTCATTATGCCTCCACTCGTCTCTGCCCTCCATTTTTTATTTGCACTCTTTTATTTATATTCTCCCTTTTCTTCTGCTCTCTGCAAACTGTTGTCTGCAAGCATCAAAGGCCTTGTAATTTAACCCAAACCGCCTTTTCACCAAGTCCTTAAAGTGATGGAAAAGTCTGAAAACAATCCTAGTTTAAAGCTTGAAACAGTTTTTAAATGTTTTACATACAGTAAATATAGAGCTGGTTCTTTTCAGAATACAGTAGAAAGACAGGATTTTGATAGTATTACCCCGTTAGTATGTTCATAGACCTTAATGTCCTTGCTGTTTTTGTTCTTTTCTGCTCAATCTTTCTTAAAACTGGGGATTTCGTCTGTATATTGAGCTCTCTATAGCTGTAAAAAGATTTTAAAAAAGTCAGATTTTTCTTGAACGCACAGATGCTGTTTACACAAATGCACAGACTTGTTCAGATGCACATAAATAGCCATGAACCACAGGTGTGGATGGCCTTGTGTCTGTTACAGAGACACATCACACCCAGCAGGTAGCCTCAGGGCTGCCACAGTGTGGCTGCAGATGGTAAGTGCAGCTGCCCGCATCGCCTCTTAATGACAGAGCCGCTGATCACTTCAAATAAGCCACTCGGAGCAAAACTTTCCCTCTGTTGGTGGAGAGACGTTCAAGTCAGTGAGCAGGTACCCTGGAGAACTATTCAGGACTGTGTGTGTGTGTGTG
>NW_023339718.1:23222132-23278273 GCF_004916995.1 Morone saxatilis
GTGTGTTTGTGTTTGTGCAATGTGTCTTTTAGCTCACACATAAACTTTGTATATTCTGTGTGCGTGTATGTGTTCATGCGTGCACAGAGTTGCGTGTAGAGCCATTACGTACCTCCACACAAGTGTGAGCTTGTGTGTGTGTGTCTGTGTTAGTGGAAGTGTGTCAGCTCAGGAGTTTTCTTGCCCGGCTGTGTGGAACACAGCAGATGTGCTCTGTTCTCCCCTGAGGATGCTGCCTCTCTCTCTCTGTGTGTGTCTCTTTCTCTCTCCCCCTCCACTCACTCTCATCAAGCTCCCTCATCCGTACATACCCTCCAATGTTTATACACCGCTGCTCTTCAGATAATAAGCTGACTTCAGTACTTATCCCCCTTCCTTCCTTTGGTTACGTATTCCCTTCTCTCTTCTATCTCTCTACATCCATCCTTCTGTGCCTCTGACATGTCGCCTCCTAGGCTTTTTGAACTATAACTTTTGACTGACCGGGTTTTCTATAATGTTTGCTGTGTGCTTACAGTTTAACACACGCACACACAAAAGCTGGTCGGCAAGAGGATTTAAGTGGAGGGTTTGCCATGATGGTCAAAATGCTTTTAAACTTTTTACAACAAATCTGGAGTCAACAGTTAAAACTTGGAACAGTTGGTGTCTTTATGCATGAAAATAGTCAAATTTAAAGTAGATATCCTCTAATAATATCAGCGCTTTGCCGTCATTGCAAAAGTCCTGAGTCAGGGGGCCCCAACTAAAATTGCATGGGGGACACTGGCCAGGTTGTTCTCTCCAATGGGGTCCCACTTGAACACTCTGTGGATGGGGTCAAACATCATAGTGGAGTTGACCCTATGACTGCTCAACTCGCTAAATGTTAAATGTGAAATATAAGCTCCTTTTTACACTGCAATTTTACAGCCTTGCCAGAAAATGTAATTATGACAAAATTGGGGGAAAAAATGTAAAAATACATTTTTATGGGGCTCCTGATATTGTAATGAGATGGCTCTGTCCCACAAGCTGAAAATGCCTGTGATTCTTGCTTTTGTTCTCTGGCGCCACCTTTGGTCTATAATTGTCACTTCATTGATGTTTTACATAAATGATGATGTCTTAACTGGATAAATCTGGAGCTCGACAGTTCATTCTTGCTCTTGCTTTCCACCATATCACACGGTAGTCATCTGCAGATATGGATGCTCTTACATTCCATTATTCTGCACACTTTCAGGACATGTTAAGCTTGTTTTTCTTGATTCTGGCTGTCACCATTGGTGTAAAATGGTCGGTTAGTTTGATGCGATTGTGCTCAGTTGAAAGGAATGTTGATTTTCTGTGAAAATAAAAAGCATCACTTCATGTGCCGCAGGTATAGAACGGGATAACCTTGTATTTGAAGTAACAAAATCTTAACTAAAGCTGACCTTAATTTCTGTGAGAAACAGTTCAATGACATTGAGGACTCCTGAAGTTTTAGTTAATTATGCTCCGAGCTGCTGGAACTTTTACTCAATTCTGCCTTTTTATCGTCTTGTCATGAAGCACTTGGAACATTTTTCATTTTTCTAACCTTCTTTTATTTTATTACACACACACACACACACACACACACACAACCCCTTCATCCAGTACACGCCGCTCCATGTATATAAGTCTATTTAGTCCCAACTAGGCCACAGCGTCACATGAGCAGTTAGTCACACCATAAATCACACCAGTTCCTGCTGTTCCCTCCCTGGATGTCAGCTGCTATTTTCAGTCAGGAAAACGGCAAAAGAAGTGAAAATATTCCTGCTGTAGAAAACAAAACAAAAAAAGAAATATTCTTATTCAATTTATGAGATCGCATTACGTGCAGCGCAGGCTGTCGTCGCCTCTCGTTTTGCACACGTTCTATCAGCCCAGATAAAGTGAGAGAGAGCAGGAGAGGGAGAACAAGGTGACTCTACAAGCAACAAGAGTGTGGATAATGAAAACTAAACACCATCCTTTCTCTCGTTCCTCCTGTCTCTGTCTTGCTTTCTCATCTGCTCTGCACCACTAGTTTGTCTGCATGCTAGTCAGGGGATTTCAGTGGTGTCTGTGTGTGTGTATTTGGGCGTGTGTTTGTGTGCGTGCGTGAGTGTGAGCTTGAACAGCAAAACAGTGGGTGCATCTTTTTTAAATTTTGATGAAAAAAGTCAGCTCTGGTTTTTCAGCAATCCCTGCAGATGGGGCAGTGGAAAGAACATTTTGTGATTTTCTTATAATCTTTCTGAGATTGTTTGTGTCGGCCTGCAAGCGGCAAAATGAGAAACAACCCCCAAAATATGGGCAACCCCCAAATTAGACAGTCTGGAGACAAAGCACATCGATCCAACTGTTTGATCAATGACTGAATTTACAAGGAGGCTAATATTCCGTTAATACTCTGAGCGATAGCCTAATCAGAGGAAAAAGCCTCATTTAGGTCTTGTATTAAAATGCGATTCACAACTGGATGTGCAGCAATCTAATCACACAGATTTATTCTCATTATTAGTGTGCATTTATAAGCAATCATAAGCTCTGAATTCTGTCCACGTTGTCACTCGGATCCCATTGTCCATTCACAATAATGCCTCTTGGTCCAACTCTAAATCCCTGTATTGTTGTGTATAGGTGCTCTATCTTCTTAATGCTGCAGTGCTGATTGTATGAGTCTTTTAACAATCTTTAGTCTAAAAGCTGCGGTAAATTGAGGCAAAACACAATTTAAGTTGTTTTCCAAAACAAGATTAGCAGATTTTCTCAATTTGAAAATTACCAGTCCTAATGGAATTTGTATTGAACAAGTGTATGAATGCAAACCTCGTCGCATCTGGCTCAATAACAAACTCACTTTTAAGACTCACATTAGAGCACTGGCTGATCGAAGCTGTTGGAGGTTAGTTTCTTTTAAAGATGAATTGATTGTGATTGTGCAGACTTTCAAACCATTTCTATCAGTCCTAATATATGATGATATTATTTATATTCATCAATATACTTCTACTTTAAAAGGCTCTAGATGCTCACTCTCCTTTTAGATTCATAACTGCTGGCCGTAATGGTGCACATCAAAACAAGGGCTGGTAGGGCAAGAGCATCATTGCCTCTTGTTTATTTGCACAGCTTTTCTAAACAGACGAGTACCTTATCTCACTTCTGACACGCAGATCTGGAACTTATCAGACTTGCCCCGAAGACTGGTTTCTGCTCCAGGTTCTTAAAGTAAATACAGAGCTTGGGAAGCTTTCAGTGCCATCCTGCAGGAATAGTTTACAACAGATCTTGGAGCTAGATACCGTGGCTAGTTTCAGCAAACCCCATTAGGACCTGATGAGTTATAACCGTGAGAGCTTTTAGTAAAAATGCTTTTTTTTCATAACTTCCGTTACATGTATGTTGTGCTGATGTTTTGTTACTTTCACTGTCTTTGTTGATTTGAAAGTGTTTACTTTCAAATGGACGAGCACCCTGCCGCGATGAACGACAGTTGCCTATTTACACATGAGAAACATGAGCATTCCTGTTGAGTCGTGTTTCTGGCCACCTGGCAAATGTCAGTCCAATATTGACTTTCCTCTTTATTTCTGTTTTAATATGTAGTTCTTTAGCTGCTAAATGCTAACTTTGTTGCAGGCCATAAAACCAGTTATTTAGCCTCCTTCCTGCTAGCATGACATGGTTGGTAAAAAGAGATGCATTAGGTCATCTAGTTTAATATGATACCACTAGACTACAGCCTCTGAAAGACAGCACAGAGTAGAAAAGGTAAGGATAATGGGGTGGCCAATTGAATTTCAGGGGTGGCCACTGCATGGCCCCCACCCCTCTGGAAACGCCAATGCTCAACAGCATTATTTGAGATGGTTAAAGTTCATGACCACAGTGTTAAACTGTGCAGGAGCTCATGCTGTGTAAGAGAACACATAGTTCTTATTGAAAAGCAAAGATGTGGGTGAGCTGTAACACACACAGTACCAGCAGAATGGGTGACATATATGTGACTATAGGTGGTGGAGTGGGTGAGGTTAGGTGCTAATAAGCTGAGACATCAACAAATTTCAACATGGGAAGTGTGAAATGTTCTTCTCGGTTATCTGTCTGCAGATCAGCTGAATCAGGGAAGATGAGCTATTTTTCAGCTAACAGTAATGTAATGATGCATCTGTGTGTCTTTATCTAGATGTGTTGGACAGCATGGCGAGGTTCAGCATTCAGGGAGTGTTCAACTACAGCATGCTGACTCTGTCCGACCACGAGAGGGTTTTGTACGTCGGAGCGCGGGAGGCGCTGTTCGCCCTGGACCCCAACGACATCAGCAGACAGCTACGGCCACAGGTAACACACACATAAACACACACTTTAAAGGCCTCATTTCTGCCACTTATGATGATAAGAATTGACAAAAGTTCCATATGGGAGAGAAAGGATTTCAAGAAAAACAATTATGTTCACGGCACTGCCTGACTTACAGTCTCTGCAAACACCCACACATTCAGAAAGGTTTTTGAAGAAATGCAAGAAATTAAATGATAACACATAAGATTTAATATCACAAAGCTTCATGATAGACAGTTGAAGAACAAAAAGCACCATCTCCTCCATGCGAGCCTGATTACTGAGCACTGCAGAGATAAACACACATTTCAAATACTTAATTTAAATACACCAAATTCAATTATGATATTAACAATGATATAATTATTATAGAAAAGCTTAAATATTGCAGAGGTTCAGCTTGGATAAGCAGGAAAGAGGGGAAAAAAACATAAAGCATAATCTCTGCCTCTGCTACATTTCTTTGCTGCCTATTAACTTCCAGACTGACCTTATTTTATTTCTTTTTGTCTTTTTTTGCTCATTTTGGACTCAAGGACATTTGCGAACACACACAAAAATTCTGGCAGATAATCAAAGAACCAAATAATACTATAATAAAGACGACTGAGTCATACTACATGTTTGGTATTTTATTGGTCTGGCCTGTACTTCTTTTATTAAATCTTCAGGCCTTGTAGAAGCTAATAATGTACGAACCGTCAAGCAATTTAATACCTTCTGAAAATGTATTAAAGTGTCCTCCTTGAAGGGTCAAACATATAATAAAATGTATTAATTGCTGCTGTTAGTGAAGAGCCCTCCAGTGGTTCAACTTTTCCAAAAGCAGAAAACAGCCTTGCTTTTAGTTTGACCCTCGTTTAATTTTTGAGCTTCATTTTAAGAGAGAAAACCAAAAACCACAAACCAAAGTGTGTTTTTTGGGGTTTTTTTTAACAAAAAACAATGTAGGCCAATATGGAGCCCTGGAACTGACAACAAGTTATCATACAATGCAAAACTGAATACTTTAATAATATTGTTAGTTATATGAAAATGGAATGTAAAAAGAAACGTATTTCCAATATGGTCCTTGATGAAGAGATGTGCACTTTGCTAACGTTAGCTTGACATTCAAAATGCTTCAGCTGCTATGAGCTAATACAGCAATGCTACAGCAATATTCAGTACAACATATGGATGATTAATATTACTGGCTGGTGTAGTTTAATGAAGAAAGTTAGCTTGAGTAAGCTAGTCGAAAAAGGCTCGTGCATCACTGTTTTTAGTTGCTAGCTCTCCACACACAGCTTTTTGCAACTGATGGAGGTTAAAGGTATGTATATCTTTATCACTATGTACACCCCCTTTTAATTATTTAACTAACAATATTCATTATTGATGCATGATTATGTATAGTTTCTTAGACTCAGAACCTTACAGAATTTTGACAGTTTTAGCCTCCATACATGAACTCTTTCAACTGAGTTCAACCATGAAAATCACCAACAGTTGCTACAAAAACTTAAGTTAATAACATATTCAGATTGATAAAAAATAAACTTACACCTGTTTTAATTAAATGATAACTTCGTTGTTCGTCGGGGAAGGGGTTTTTACATGATCAGGTTTTATATATATTGGACTCAGTTCAGAAGTTATTACTTCATTTGGAAGTTATTTATGTTATCTGTTGCTAAAAGCCTCCAACAGTAATAGCGTAAGTAAGCTGCCAAGTATTAAGATCGTAATATGCATAGCTATTGGCTCCAGTATTTCACTTCTATCAGCACAAACATATCCACTGTGAATGTGTGGGAGTACACAGGCACTCTCACACACATGCACTTACATATACACTTGCACAGGCTTTGGCCCTGTATCTCCGAGTTTATGATCCACTTATTCAATCAGGTTGTTTTTTTATTGTCCTTGTTTTAATTTGTGTATCTTGTTTTTCTGCGTAGCTCTTTGGGGCAAACCTGTTTGTTAAAGGAGCCCCATAAATACCCTTGCCTTGACCTGATATACACACATACACACACTTACACATACAGAGATGCTAAAGCCTCAGAGACTCAATCTGGTTTTGCTTTGCTCCCTCAATAATTGGTCCATATTGCAATCAATACAATTACAGCAGTCCAGTGAATGTGTAGTGAGCAGCCTGCAGCAGATTGGGGATTGTTATCTGATTTACCGCCGTAATGAGCCGTTATTAGATGCACACACACACACACACACACACACACACACACACGCTCTGTCACACGCAACACAAGCACAAGCTGTTTGAGTGAGGGTTATGAGTCTTACAGTAATGATAAGACCACCTGTTGTCAGCCCCCAGTGTGCAATGTAGAGGGAAGGAGCCAGCACAGAGAAATGACTGCACGAGGACGAGGGAATAGTCCTTCCCCTCTGTCACCATCTGCCCATCACTCTCTCACCCCTCCTCCGCCTTCCCTCCTTCCCTCCTTTAACTGCTACTCTTTTATTCCTTTGCCGCTGTCTTACTGGCTCTCTTTCTTCATTACTGGCATGTCTGTCTTTCTTCCATGAATATTTTCTAGGGATCTTCTTCAAGATTTTGACCTATTTTTTTTTTGACATGCAGCTCCCATTTGTGTCTGAAGTGCTTCATTCTACATTATTTAGTTTTTTTTACACCCCTGATACAATTTCAACTGCATTTGCAACAGTTTCACTTTGTTCCAGCACTTTAAAAAGTATAAAATGTTGCAGATTTTCTTCAAATGACATGAATTTGGTTCAAATATCCACCTATCCCTACTCTACAAATGTGTTTTTAGGACCGTCATTGCACACCATACTGCAGTTTAAACCAGCAAGAGTCCCTTGAGAACTAGAGTTCACTTTAAGGTGTAATGTTTATTCATTGCCTAATGGCTAAAGTGTAGACTGTGTTATTTGCATGTATGAGATAAAACATCAGATATTAGCATGTGCCTTAAAAAGGCTGAAACCAAGTGGCCGTGTAATAGTGCTGAGGTCCTTCCCAAAATAAACGTTTCCACTTAATTTTCAAAGGTTCAAGTTTAATTGTCACATAGTATCATACGAGTACAATCATAGTGAAATGAATTTCCGTAAGCTCCTTCAATTTGTTCAATAAAAATAGACTAGTAATAAAGGATAGAACACATAATAAGTAACAATGGTTACTTTGGAAGTAACATGAGTAAATAAGTAAGTTATAAGTGTTCTTAATAGTGCCTTCTTCCCAATCACAGCCAGGTTAAAAGGCTGTTAGGTGATGCTTCATCATCATCAATCTCCTAGCCTCATGCTTGCAGCGTCTTGGAAAATCTAGGCAGGGTAGAGCAGCGCCTCTTTGCAGGGCCTTGCGTTGCTGTTTGATGCTGTTTCTGTATACCTGATGTTGCCCGACAGCACACTCTGGTGCAGGAGTAGAAATTCCTCTGTTTTTAGGGGTATATTTGGAATTTTCTCATGTATTCGAGGTGAAACAGTCACTGCTTTGCCTTTCTCACCACTGAGTCAGTATGCCACGCCCAGGTCAGGCCCTCGATGATGTGGACACCGGGGTACTTGAAGCTGTCCGCCCACTCCACAGAGGACCCGTTGACATTAAAGGGGGGCGAAGCTCCTCTCCAGCTTCTTCCTTTTTCTCAATGAGAGTTGAAATATCTAAGAGCTGTTGCTTATTATTAGTGCTGTGTGTTAATGTGAAGTAGAGGACATTTATTTTGGCAGATGTGTATAGGCCATTAGTCGTTGCACTGCTACTACTGCTTGACAATTTACTGCTGCCTGATCATTTTTTGTAAAATACATGATCTGTGTGGAGTAACTGAATGAAGAGTGAATTTTTTGGATTAAATAATAAAGTACACAGTGCCTGTGACTAATGAGAATCCCCTGAGAACAAATTAGAAGTCACAATAAACTGTGGGGGTTGCTATGCTTCATTTTATCCAATCTTTCTTTAAAAAACTAAAGTGAATTAGTTAAAATCACAGATACTTCAGGTAATATTTCACAGCCACTGATCCTAATAATTAATTGAGTTATGAAATCTTAACCATTAAAACTCCATCATCTCCACAGTGACCATGGGAATCTTCTGGGGACAGTGGTAGGAAGCGGTCAGGTGAAAAATCTTCTTGTTAGTGAAATATTATCATATTAAATATGAATTGTACCAATCAGAGAATTCTACCTTAGCTACAAAAGACTTATATAGACTATATTACGGTAAAGAAATCTTTATTATAAGTCTAGTTTTTTAAGTGCAGTCTATCTACCAGTGCAGTATATGGCAATAACCCATTGTTTGATTGCTGTTGGTTTAAATCCAGTCAAGTAAATCTGAGTGTAATACTGAATTTGCAGCAGTTCTCTGCCTGTAATGACCAGTGTAATTATTTCTAATGGCGTGGAAACCTCTTAGTAAACACACTTCATATTTTGGACATCTGTCCACAGAGCAAAGTTCAGCCATGTGTCACACAGTCATTAAGAAAAGCAGCTACTGTAAATAATGTTAAATAGCAGTGGCCGTCGGTTCCTCCTTAAACGTTTCTAGAGTTGTGCCTTTTAGAGGATAAAGGCTTGTCAGTGGAGCAGTACACTCTACGAGTACATTATGGTGCACTTTCTTTCGTTGATCCTTTGAACAATGGTATAATCATTAGGGGATTTTGCTGCAGTAAGGGCCGCACAGTTTCCTACCTACCACTAACAGTGCATTTAATGGGGCCAACTCAGGAGCTCCGCTGCCAGGATCTGAACCAGGGTCTCTGCAGTGGTGCTTTTTCCTTGCATCACCTGTGCGGCTCAGTTCGTGGATCATTTTAACTGACTTAACTGTAGTGTAGCTTTAGTGCATGGTAACTACTGTGAAACCACTTTGTACCTTTTTGTGCAAATAAAAAGGATGCACCTGCTCTCATTATGCACCTGCTATAGGGCACCTATAGAAAATGCGTATTTCTCAGTATCAAAATGTACCTTTAAAATGTACTGTTTTCGTGGGTCTGTGGCTGTTGCCATAGTTACAGCAGCTAATGGTCAAAGGTGCAGTCTACCGACCGAGTCAAGCACAAAAAGCAACAAGGAAAGAGTGAAATATTTTGCCATGTGCAACCTTTTAGAAAGAAATGAGGTGATGTCATTTTCGCATCTATTTACAGTGTGAATATTTTTATGGTCTCTGCCAAGGAATGAAATGATATACTGATACATACTGTACTTGCAGAATGTATTAGTTATGGGCCAAAGGCAGACAACATCATTCCTAGAGATGACATGTTGCCCACATCAAATCTGTCTCCTTCTTTTTCTCCAGATCGACTGGCCAGCTCCGCAGGATAAGAAGAGAGAGTGTGTTGCCAAGGGGAAGAACAACCAGGTAATATAGATTTTAGACTTGCCAGGGTTACCTGCTATGCTCAAGGGCACCATGGCAGTATTTTCTAAGACAGTAGTTTATGAGAGCAGCATTAATTCACTTCACTTCGCTCAATTACGTTTTGTCAAGTCAGTCTGGGGTTTCTAACTGGAAACCTTCCAGTCATTACATTAGCACACAGTGCATCTCCCAGACAGGGTTAGGATCAGCAACTTCGACATAGGAAGTGTTTTGTCTTGAACATCAAAAAGAGATTGAATACCTGCTCCAGAAAGAATCTTAGATGTGATAAAGACTGACGCTGAGGTTTTACTAATATAATATACAATACAATAAAAAATAAATTAAACTGAACACTTTTGCTAATACATAGTTACCTTTTATCAGCTCCATGTCATTGTTTAGGAACTTCTTTCTCTGCAGTTAGTGTTGGCAATGGTGCAGAGTGTATCTGCTGATGCATCTTATATTAATCAATGTAAAATATAGCTATAAATATGGTTTTACCATTAAAGTAACAGGTACATTTGGGGAAATATGCTTATTTGAGGTTTTGCCGAGGATTATGTCTGTTGTTAAGTAGGAAGCTACTGCCAGCAGCTGGTTAGCTTAGCATAGCATACAAACTGGATGCAGGAGGTAAAAACTAGCCTGAGGACACACCAAAATGTACAAAAACAGGTTGTGATTTTGCAGTATGTTGGTATTTTTGGCTGGGCACAATGACTTCCTGAAGCGAGAACAAGACTCCAGGAAGTCAGTGCACCCAGCCAAGAAGTAGTCCAGGACATAACCCCTGTGCAACTTTGTTTTTTGAATGATTTAAAAGAAAACAGCATATACCATGTTAATTAGTGAGCTTTTGGCACATTTGTAAACACAGAGAGTAACCCCAGCTCTGTACTTTCTCAGCAAGAACTTCTCTCTGCTTAGGCTGCATAATGTATATTCGCAAGAATTCTCGTTTAATATTTTATAGAAGTTCACAGCTTTTGGAAATGGAGCTAAAACTTCTTTCATTGCACAACACTAACTTTTGATGTGGGTTAAAACCAAAGGGAAATAGTTCATTGGAGTGCAGTAGTAGCAACACTACTTTAACTAAAACTGACTCCAAAGAAAAGCATGTTGAGAAATTAGTAGAACAGGAGCTTTAAAAATACTGCAGTATTTTCAAACACTTAAACTTAATGTGTATTCAAAATTCATCTGCTGAAAATCGATGGTTTCTCAGTTTTTGGTGTGGTTCTTAAAATACAGTGTGATGGCCTGTATTCAGGTTTAGTTGTGCAGAACATTTAGTCAAAAATGACCAAAAGTACCTTTATTCTGCACACCTACTGTAGTCCAGTTTAGTCCATATGCATACATATGGTTGTAAAGGAATTGGCTTATTTTGCAAGAATAACCATATGGTGTTTACACTGCCCATCGTTATGTTTAATGATTAGTCTTTTTATGTAACATTGTAGTTGGGGGCTTGAAAGAGAGCCGTCTGCCAGACAGATCTCATCCTGATTATCCTCACTGATTGCAGGAGCCGTAAAAATGAATTTTAAAGAAATCATTTTGCCTGTGTTACAGCCGTGAGACACAGATATTGTTTTGCTGCTACAATGGCAACATCAACTGGATGCACTGAATTATTCATTCCGCTAGCATCATGTATGAGCATCTGTTTCCAATTCCATTCAAAGAGCTTTATTGTTCATCACAGAGGAGACATTAAAGGCCACTTCCCATAAAACACTGCATATATTATACTCTTAATTACACACATATTCTTTGAATGGAAACAATCTGTCGCTTTTTTGTTCAGTTTAAAGGTTACTTAGATAATGTGGCTGCATCACTACATCATCTATTAAGTGATTCCTCAATAGGACTCTGAACACTTGTATAACACTATTTAATTTGACCGGCATCATACACAAAACAAATAATAGTTTTAAATATGGTTGCAGCCAATGTTCAGTGTCTTTATTTGTACACCCAAAAGAGAGTAGAAAAAGAGCACAGTTGAAGGATCTTTTCAGTCACACACATTTTTAATAAAAGGATATTATCAGCAAACATGATCTAGTGTCTAGGTTATTGAGGCATGTCAGGTGAATGAGGATTTAGAAGAAGTCACATTGAAGCATTAGAGTAAAACTAAATCCTGTGAGCACACTGAAAGTCATCATGGTGGAAGCACTGATTGCCCCCTTAACAAATGCAGCCGCATTCTAACAATTCCTCCTCTCTCCTTCACAGACTGAGTGCTTCAACTACATCCGATTCCTGCAGAGCTACAACCACACGCTCCTCTACACCTGCGGCACCTACGCCTTCCAGCCCAAATGCACCTATGTGGTAAGTTTGCGTGTGTGTGTGTTTTACTCGATAGTGACTCATTGCAAGACCAGCGCTGACAGGTGTCAACTTGAGATGTCCATCTGGCCTCAAGCTAAGAGCACTGTGTGACAAAATAAAAATAAATGCAAGGGGAAACAGTATCTCACGCTGGGTTGGCTGAACGTGTGTGTGTTTGTGTGTGTGTGTGTGTGTGTGTGCATATATGTGACGTTGATGCGATAGGACAACATGGTGAGGGGTGAAGCTATGGTTCCTGTAATGGACAGACAGACCTTGCAGCTGTGTCATGTAGGCAATAATACACACTGACCACCAACCACCTGTGTTCTTCATTTTGTGTGTGTGTGTGTGTGTGTGTGTGTGTGCTTGCAGAACGCGGACTACTTTACCCTCAACACTGCAGCCCTGGACGATGGGAAGGGTAAATGCCCATATGACCCTGCCAAGGGGCATACTGGCCTGATAGTGGGTGAGTAAAAGTGTGTGTGTGTGTGTGTGTGTGTGCGCACACTGTACTTAGCTTTGTGTTGATGCATGCATGTTTTCATGTACTCCATATACTAACTTTTATATGATGAGTTGATATAAGTGTTTCTAAATGGGCGTGATGATCATGTAAGGATCATTTTAAATATAAAATTCATGATCAGACATTGACATTCATATCAACACCCAGCACACAGTCAGCTCATCTTGCTCCATCTGAGCAATCTCTATATTAAAGTGAACAGCACCATGTTTTAACAGCTCTAACCGAAGCATAAAATATCCATCAAAACTCCACAAACTGCTCCTGCAGCATTTCCCATCTGTTTCCCAGTCATACGATTGCATTGAGAGTCCAGAAGTCCAATTCAACTTTACATGCTGCATTCACATCAGTATGAACAGCTTCACTGAACCTACAGGCAGCCATTCTCTCATTGTGTTTTGTGTCTCCCCACTGAACCACTGACCTTCTCTCATTGTGAGCCTGTACAATTGGGACTGAAAAAAACGAATTAAACTTGCATTTTGTTGCTACAGATAAGGAGCTCTACTCAGCAACGCTCAACAACTTCCTGGGTACAGAGCCTGTCATTCTGAGGAACCTGGGCCGACAGCACTACAGCATGAAGAGCGAATACTTGCCTGCCTGGCTCAATGGTAAGTGAAAAATAAGGACGTGAGAAAAAGAGAGACAAAAGAAGTGGTAAACTTGCCTGTTGAAGGAGAGAGAAGAAGGAAGAAAAGTGGAAGGAATAGATAGAAAAAATAACATGAGACATTTTTATTTTTTACAATTTAGGTCAATACTTTGTATTAACAGTTATTAAAGTTACCAGTATTTGTTTTTTGTAGAATTGGTCATTTGGAAATAATGGACTGCAGGCTTTAAAGCTGCAGTAGCAAATTTTTATAGAAATATTTTTTTGTCATATAAACTGAAACTTTCACTATATCCTGACAGTTGTACAGTAGTACTGAATGAAACGGATAAAATTTGCAAGAATCCACCGGGCCTTAACAAGAACAACCAATCAGAGCCTAAAAAGATATAAAGACTCTTTGGGTTGGAGGCTTGAACATAGTTGATTGTTCAGTGTCATTCCCAGAGTCCATAGCGTCTGTATTTGACCCCCTGGGAGGACTGAACAATCAACTATCTTTCTTGGCTCTGATGGTTTGTTCTCATTCAGGCCTAGTGGATTCTTGCAAATACCATTAGGAGCACTAGAAAGAGCCAGAGGAACCTGATTTTTTCACAGATGATCTGTCTCATAAACTGCTGTCAGGATATAGTGAACATTTCCGCAAATATGACAAAAAAATATTTTTATAAAAAAAAAACTAACTGATAAATTTGTGAAATGTAACTCCATCTCGGGTAATGGATAGCTAATAATATGCTCCTAACTACTAGTTTAAACTGCTTGTACTAGCTCGTAGTTGTGTTTGTACTACTAGCAATCCATTCCTTATACTTTCACTCTGTGTATGTGTGTGTCAATTGTGCATCCTAACATTATATTCAGAAGCAAATATGTGGGAAAATATCAGTTCATCCATACTTCAACTAAAATATTCTGCATCAGTTCAAGTTTAAGATTTTTTCCCAAGACACCACAACACTGACAAACTAAATATGTATTCAAATAGAATAAATTACATTAGAGGTTGATAACAGGGGCTTCTTTTTAACAGAGTTTCATTTAAATAAAATAAGAGCCAGAAACATGCAAAAGAACAAGAGAAAGAGAAATGAGTTGCAGGAAATGAAGCGCAGGACTCGTCTACAGCGAAGGATCGTTATCTTTTGGGGGGAGGAGGTGGGGAAAGGAGTGAGTCACTTGGAGAGAAATGAAGGGGAGAGAAGAGGATGAAGTCACAGCAAGAAAATGGGTGATGAAAGAAGAGACATTAGGATTGGTGATGAAAAGATACAGGGAGAGGTGAGGGGAATGGAGAATGGAGGGGGGAGGAAGGAGGAACATACAGATGAGGCGGAGGTTTGGACTGATATGTCCACTTATTATCCATTCTGATACAGAGCTTTTATTAAAAAATAAACTTAGACCAAGAAAGCCAGCTTCACTTTAATTAAAGCAGCTTCTGATCAGCCTAAAAACACTTGGGTGGACACCCAGTCCACAATTGGACTGGGTTTCAATGTAATACCTAGTGTTTCATACTCAAATAGTACATCTAGGGAAACATAGGGTCCTTGTAATTTAAAAAAATATATAAAAACAGTTGAATTTAAAGCAGCAGCCAAGGCAAAAATGTCTGTATATGGCCTTTTTAAAAAACAACAACACATGATTCAAAATCTAATGAGGACTGGCTACAGAGAAAATCTGAGAAATACGGGAAGGACGGGAGGAAGTGAGAAACACAAAATGGACTGGTAATAGGAAGCACTGGAGAGACAGAGAGCGAGAAATGACTGGAGGAGAGATGGGGCGAAGGAGAGAGTGATGAAAGAAAATAGACAGAGAGGTGAGAAGGGGCAGCAGGGAATGAGATGGAGGTCTCAAGCTTGTGTGTCTATATGTGTGTGCGTCCACACACACCTACATGCTGAGACTGTCTATTTGTTCTGTTGTGATGCATGGCTTTACTTTGGTGTGTAAATGTACTTTCTGATGCTACCCTTCCGTGTGCGTTGTGTGTGTGTGTGTGTGTGTGTGTCTGCGTGTGCAGAGCCGGACTTTGTGGGTTCAGCCCTGGTGAGGGAGAGCAGCGGCAGTAAAGAGGGGGACGATGACAAAATCTACTTCTTCTTCAGTGAGCGAGCATTGGAGCTTGACTGTGACACTGAGCTCACTGTGGCCAGGGTGGCCCGTGTCTGCAAGGTAATACGCCAGTAGAACAGATTCTATTAGGAATCTTCTAAAACTACCTTGTTTTTAAGTTTTGTGAGAAAACTAAGGGGAAAAGCACAAATTAATTCAAACAGTAATCAATCTGTAAAGTGACTACGACTAACAGTGCACAGGGACAGATTTGTAAACCCAAAACAAGTTTTAACTTCAAAATCATAGCTTCATGCAAGCTTGGCTTCAAGTCAGCTGTTTTCTGTTTTCTCCAGCTGTTTTGGCAGCTGTTTCGGAGCACTTAATAATGTGACACAGCAGTCGATAACAGTTTGGTGCTTACAGACTTAAACAGGAGATGCCTATATAAGGAGGCGATCAGTAGAGTCGTTTTACAGCTATATGCAGCTACAAAGTGACAAACCTGAGAACACAGCTTTCTAGATAGCTAACACAGGAAGTACTGCTGTTCACTTGCTCACAGGATCAGTGTGTAGGATTAAGTGGCATCTAGTGGTGAAGTTACAGATTGTGTATACCACTCGCCAAAAATCAGGTTTGGTTGGTCATAACGAAAACACAACAATTCCTATATTCTGGTGATTATACACTAATAAAAACATACCTGTGAATATTATATTCTATTTCTGCCAATAGATCCTCCTGAATGTTACACACTGGAGCTTTAAAGGCGCACTATGCAGGATTTGTCTGTTGCTGTTTGTAAACACAGTATTTAAAATTGGTCCCTCCTCTTTAAGTGTAATGCTTCAAAATCCAGAGTTTATGTTAATACCAGAGTAAAGCACACAGAAAAAAAGCTGTCCTGTGTTTTAATTTGACCCACAACAGAGTGAGAGAGCAGCTGAATTTAGCTCAACACCAGTTCACTAACAAGATGTGAAGACAATTACATTGACATAGAGCCATTTGGTAACTAATGCATTCATTTGCTTAATTAATGACCTCGTTAGGATAACTGATTAGGTTTGATATACCACAGTAATTATGGCCCAACATCAGAGGTGCTTCTTGTTGTGAGGAGAGTCACTCTTTGTGATTTTCGACTGCAACTGTTTTTATTTTGCATGATTTCAATGACTTTTTAGTTAATGCAACAAAGGTTTAGTGTCTTGTTACACATGCAACCATATCATCTGAGCAAACTCAGCAAAACAGAGACAGATTGTTAACAGTCTGAAGAGATGTGTGTAATTAAGTGTACAATATACGCACTGTTTTATGGGAAGTGCCCTTTAATGTCTGTGCTGTGATGAACTATAAAGCTCTTTGAATGAAATTAGAAGCAGATGCTCACACACAATGTGTACTAGAGCAGTGAATAATTTAGCGCATTCTGCTGCTATTTCTATTGCAGCAGAAGCACAATGTGTATATCTCACTGCTGTAATATGAGCATTTGCATTTTTTTAATTTGTTTTTTACAGCTTTTGCAATCACTGAGGATAATAGGAATGAAGGAATGAGACATGTCTGGCAGACATTCCTCTTTTGAGCCTACGGAATACTATATAAAGGGACTACTCATCAATATATATAACGAAGTGTTTATTTTATAATTGAATATTTCTGTTATTTTTATCTTGAATTTCAATGGTACCCTTTAACATTTCATCTGAATACTCTTTAAGACACTTTTCCATCATAATTCACGTACAACAACTTTATTATTATATAGATAAAGAATATGTACGTTGTATGTAGAGAGATGATATTAAGCTTTCATGAGGTGAATGTGAGGTTAATGAAATGCAACATAAGCAGCAGCATAATAGAATAAGAAAGTGAGCAGAGCACTGTCAACTTAAAGAGTAACCTTGATACCAGCTCTAAAAGTATCACTGTCCTCTTCAAGTCTGTTGCATCTCTATCCACATCGTTGTGGTTAGGCTTTGTAGCATCTGTAGCCACACCCAACAGTGATGTCACTGTGTACTGTCCACACCCTATAGTACACTTCTACATCACTGCAGCAAGGTGAGACATTAATGCACTACAGACCAAGAAAATCAGCAGCTACGAGGAAGGTTTATTTTGTGTTGATTCTGGCGGCCGCTGTGGACAATAGCAGTAGTGTTTCTACCGGCTGGTAGGGGAATCTGACCAAATCTGACCTGGTGGCAGGCATTATGGCGCTGAACTATATGATGGTCTTGTTTGTTTATGTAGGTCATATAAAGGCATTAGTAATAAACTGAGACTTCATAACCAGTTAAAAAGTCCTGTAGTAAGTTTAAGTATGCCGTGTCATGTGTGAGTGACACAGCACATTCAAAGGGTTTGATCCATTAAAGTTCAGGGGGTAAATTAAAGATCAACTCCAGATAAGTTTTAAAGCATATAAAAAATACAGTACTTTGATTAATAATTTGTGTCTGATATGTTTTTTTCCCACAAAAAAGTTGGATTACCTTGTTAAAAATTCTTGAAATGTATTATTTATGATATCTATATATTATTTATTTCTAGTTGAAAAATCCAGAATCTATGAGTATGCAAATATTTTATAACTGCTTGACAATGAAGTTCTTTCTTATGTGCACTTCACTCAACATCACATTTGTGTAAACTGCTGTTGGACCACAGTTGGCTTCCAAACTATAGTAGATCTCACAAGACCACTCATGCATACTGGATTCAAACAGACTCAAGTGAACAGAGAAAACAGCTTAATGTGAAGACCGCCTTAAAGTGTTAAAATCTGCACATACATCAGCCACTCATAAGACCTGATATGTTCTTTCTCAGGGGGATTTGGGTGGCACCAGAACCCTGCAGAAGAAGTGGACCACCTTCCAGAAAGCCCGTCTGGAGTGCTCCCTCCCCGAGCGCCACGTCACCTTCAACAACCTGAGGGCCGTCTTCACACTGCCAGGCCAGGACTGGCGGGGAACAACTTTCTATGGTATCTTCCACGCCCAGTGGTGAGTCAGAGCGACGCTGTCAGAGACGTGTCATAGAGACTGTAAATGTAGCTCAATTTCAGTATATCCTCATAAATGGGAGTTAATTACCACAAATACTATCTGCGGTCAGGGCAAGACATCTCATCACACATCGATACTCTGCTTTTTATTAAAATCATGGGTCAGCCAGTCACTTTGATATGATGGCTCTAATTATGTACTTTGTGTGATTAGGTATTTACTGTGTAATTGGGCCTTTAATATACCAGGCATTTAACTGACAGTAATGTGAGTTATTTTAAGTGGATACAAGTGGGCTTGAATATGTTTTATTGGAGATTTAATGGCACGTAGACTTGATAGTGAACCCATTTGCCAAACAGAATCAGACTGATTCAATTAGGTCCTCTGCTACAATCATAAACATGAAGTAGACACATCTAACAAGACTTTTTAAAAGCATTCCTTTTAAAAACATTGGGTTAAAAATTGACCCAGCGTGGGTCGATATAGGACAGACACAAAACTGGGTTAATGTAACCCATTACCCATGGGGAGATTTTGATCCAGTAACCCAACAATAATGTAAAAACAAGACTGGCATTGGGCAGAGACACCCCACTGGTACTGGGTAAAGTTAACCTAGAGCTGTATTGACCAACGCTGGGTCCATTTTTAACCCAGTGAGCTTTAGTGTGTATATATCAATATATGGTGATTCTGTGTTCGAACCATTGGTTGAATCAAATTACTTAAAAATACTCTAAAAACACTTTTTACAGTATATAGCTTCCAATTTTAGTGTCATGACCAAACTACCCTTTTTTTTCATGGGAGCAGAACCCATCATACCATTGGTTATTGTATGCCTATAGTAAATGACATCTCAGGGGAAACAAACTCTGTTGATGTCCACTGTTCTTGGCCTTGGTTCTTCTTAGACTGTAAAGAAAACTTAATTAAGTGTGATAATTAAACTACAAGTAGGTAATTAAAGCGGTGTTGACAATAATGACTTAGTTTTGATAAGTGATTGGAGTGTTACTAGTGGAGTGGATGAAGATTGGCATATGTTGGACCCCTATACTTTGCTGTAAAGTGTTGATAAGTCACTTATCAACAAAGAAATAGGGGCGAGGGCAGGGGGTTTTCTTTGGGAGGAAAGTTGAAGACTTTCACCGTCTCAGGGTAATACCCTTTGATGTAAGTCTTTTGTGTTCTTCAATAAGATATCATATCGCAAAGTGAACCAGCTTTGAACTTCAAGCTATGTTTCTTCATTCAGAGTTCCTACTGCTGCTGAAAAAAAAAAACCTAATCCTTTTTCTCTGTGTGACTCGCTGGGGATTCCTTAAAGCCCCCTGGCTTTGATAGAGATAACATTAAGATAATTGGACATTATGTAAATGATGACTTGGAGTTCAAGCCATAATCTCACTGAACGGGCTAGCTTTTTAACTTGCTAAGACATCACTGGTGTCCTTTGGTTTTGACATTAACCTTATAAAACCTGTGGCCCTGCTGCACATTAACAGTACTGTTCCAGACTGTAAAAATCTCTCAATTAACAGACACAAACTCTTCCTTTACTGTTTACAGCTTTGGAAGAGATTTTACAGCGACAGTACACACTCAGTTAAAAGCTAAATTTGGAGCGGTGTAACTGCAATAACATTTGGGACTTCTGATAAAGTCATCATCCTGCTAAAGAACCAACCCAGAATTTATTTGTCATGTTTGACTATAAAAAGTTTGGCTCTTTGTATTAATACATCGGTGAATCTTGAGCTTAGGAGCTAAAGAAAAAAGTTGTTTCCATTGCAGCGGATGAGCATGGAAATCAAATATATTTGTGCAATGAGGAGTACAAGTATGATTTAATGTGTCTGGGTCATGCGTCAATACTCAATTTCAGTCCCACTTGGGGTCTCAAATTGGGCTGAGGAAAAAAAATTAAGATTGCACGCCCCCGACCTTACCATTAAATGAAATGCATTTCCTGAGTCACAGCACCAACTTGATTGATTTCAGTGGCCTATCAAAGAAGTGTATTACATGCACATCTATTTGCCTCACCACAGAAAGAGTGGAGATGTGTCAACACATTTAATCATTACAGCTCATTCCTTAACTCCGAAAAGTTTAGTCTGTAGGGTTAATGTTTACGATAAATATTTACTGAATATATTGTTCTGCTCACCTTGACAGCCTATTGTAAACATCTTTGTTCTTATTCCATGCTTTTAACATTCAATAGATATGTATATTTTGCTATATTCTCCCATATTCCATTCTGTTTAGTATATCTCACATTCTTGTATGTTAGTCTGACTTTACGTGTGCTGCATTCGGAAGCTGCTTGCTGCCGAAAAGTCACACTTTCCACCAGTGGATGACAGGCAATCTATCTCTCAGTTTTTACTGCCACACATCACTAATTGCCGCCATGTTTCAGGGGAGATGTGGACGTGTCGGCGGTGTGCCAGTACCAGATCGGTGATGTGAAAAAGGTGTTTGAAGGATCTTACAAAGAGTACAGGGAGGCATCCCAAAGGTGGGGACGCTACACCGGTGCTGTCCCTGTCCCACGGCCTGGATCGGTAAGAAACTGGGAGCCCTGTACTGGCACACAGGATATATGATGTTTGGTAAATGAAAATATTTCAAAGCAACTTCAGGAAGCAAGAAAAGGTTATTATTATTCCGAAATGTAGGGGTTCTGTGCACCTGTTTTTTTGTCAACCACTGCATCACAAAAGGAGAGATGAGTGGGCAGAGGAGGGATAATGAAAGAGGGAGGGAGGGAAATGGGTGGCGTGTGGTACTGTAGCGAGGGAAGTGGAAAAGAGCAAAAGCTGGCACGACACGAAAAGCTAAGAATGTAATGATCCAGGACGAAAGGAAAGGGAGCAGAGGAAGGGGTGTGATGGCAGGCGGAGGTGAGAGTGAGAGTGAAAGAAAGATGGAGAAGAGGGGAAGGGGAGGGAGAGAGGGCAGCCATCTCAAAGCCAACTAGCCATGCCAACCTGTGCCAGCTGCAACTAAAAAGTTTCCTCCTCTTCCTCTCTCTTCGCTCTCACTCTTCCCCTCATCCTTTCCTTCATTCCTTTCCGTCCTCAATTTCCCTCCCCTGTGTCTCCGTCCTCTGTCTGTGCTGCAGTGTATAACTAACTCAGACAGGGAGAATGGCTACAACAGTTCCCTGCAGCTGCCTGACGCCACGCTCAACTTTGCCAAGAAGCACCCGCTGATGGAGGACAAAGCTCTGGCACGCCCCCTGCTGCTCACCAAGGGCGTCAACTTCACGAGGCTGGCGGTGGATCGGGTTAGCGCGCTGGACCAGCGAGCGTACAACATGCTCTTCATCGGCACAGGTACAAATGACATGCCATTGGTAGTTTTATTTTTTAAATTACGAAAAATATCCAAATAGTAATAATTCATAAAAATAGTGGAAACTTAATTCAACCTTTAAACCAACCACCACATTTCAACTGACAGCTCCATTACTCCAACCAGCTGCTGCTGTCACCGCTTCCAACTGATGCTTCAACTTTTTAAATTGTCTATAAATGAATAGTTCACGATGTCAGCAAACTAGTTTTTTCTTGTTGTTTTGATATAAGAGACCCCTGGTGGCAGAAAATTGCATTGTGTACATTGAAACTACATTAAATGAAGCTAGTATTTTTAACATCCAGTTTTAATATCCAGTATATGGTGTGTTCTTGTTATTTTGCACACCTCCTGTTGTATGGTGTTCTCAATGTGGCAATGAAAAAACGTACACAGTCATATTCCCTTATTTCCCCACTGTGGGTGAGTGCATGTGTGTGTGTGTGTGTTGAGGTGAGCTGAACATAGTATTTGTTGAAGAGTTGTGAGCGTACAGGCCGTGGCAGCAGACAGGGACAGGTACTGGCATTAGGTATGGTGGCACAAAACAACATGCCATCTGGCCAGACTTCAGCTGGGTTTCAATTAGGGGCTTGATTTGCATGCTGAGCTCCATCTTCATGCATCAAAGGAAACGTCTAGGTATGCGCAACTTAATTAATATCTCCAGTCAGTAGCCATCGGGCCCATATGCGGGCATCCTGTTTTGGCACAGATCTGAAGTCAGCCGAAACCTCCCAGAGCCTTAATCTTGAATAACACAGATCTGACAGCGGATTCCAGGGAATGTGAATTTGAATGCACCCCATCTCATGAATGGAGAGAGACTGAACTGCTTACCATTCAGATCACTGCAGCGGCAGAGTGACTGTGGCAACTGACAGTGTGACAACAGCGGACTCAGGGCTTCTCTGCTGGCAAGCAGGGAGGCCAACCCGGACACACACGGACACACCAACACACACAGAGTCACACACATGACTAACACTCACAAATTGATATACACACACAGATACACACGCTCACACTCCCTGAGCCAAGTGCAGTCATCCCCGCTTGCCGTGCTTCACAGCACAAACTCAACAGGGCCCTTGGCAGACGTGCGCTCATAGTGCCAATTGGGCTGTGGGCTTGATTAGCTATTAGCTGCAGCATAGCGACAGCTGATGTGAAAAGAGAGAGAGGGAGCGCTTGTCGAGACAGTTTTTCTGAAAAAGCAGGCTACAGGATTGAGGGATTAGCCGACACTGGTCCCTGACGCCGCAAGAGGCGAGTGTGATGATATGCCTGCTTCTTACTATGCCGGTGTGTGTGTGTGTGTACATGTATTTCCTTCTCTCAAGCTTCCCGTTGGCTACCGGGTTAGCTTTTCATATTATCCGTGACAGTCTCTTAATCAAGAGGACCACACAAGAAAGCACCTGTCAGCACATAGTACTATTCCATCCATAGATACACACACACACACACACACATCAAGGTCACCCTACCAGCTGTGCCTGAAACGCCTTTCATCACAGGGGATCTAAACTTGTTCACAATGCCCTACATGAAAGGAGCACAGGATCTCCTCTTCTTCCTCCTCCAGCATCAGCTCCCCACATGCCGCCTGAAAACATCTTCAAATGTCTCTGATAATATTACCTCTACCCAAGGTCTTAAAAGGCCAGGAACAGCATCTCGACTCTTTTAAATTCACCTTTAGACAGTTTCTTGCTGTGCTGGACTCGGCCCGGTAATGCAGCTGTAAGGTCTGGCAGGAGAAGTTGTTTTCTTTTTCATTTTCTGTCTTTCTCGGTCACAGAGCAGCATGAAATTTTAGTGCAGCTGGCATTAAAAGTTTCACAAATTGAAGTTGATGAAAGTGGCAGACAGTGTGATGACACCGTGCGCATGTGTCGTTACCATGCCTGTGACCTCAAGTTTACTTTTTCTGTGGAGTACTTCCTTCTTGACCTTTTTTTACAGCACGGTTTGACAACATGACAGGAAAAGCACAAATGTAATTAATAACATTGATTAAGGCTGTATTCTAAGGTGCTCCAGTTTCAGGGCCTTGCTATTTGCAGGAACGACTCTGACACTGGAGCAGCCTAAATATCATTAATCCTATTAGTTTAACATTTGCTTTTCCTTCTGTGATAAGTCGAAATTAAGCATTAAAAGAGCCTTTGCCTTAGGTTCAATTTTGTCCGGGTAGCAGCAAGGCATTGCAAGGCACAACATTACCTGATAGCACCTGAGAAACACACTCAGTATAGTTTGCTGCTGGCATACGTGATGATTATCAGCTTGGCTTCTGATTAATAAATGTATTTATTTTTTTTTATTTTTTTTATAAATTAATAATTTTGAATAAGTTGTTTTGGCATCAAAGGAGTGTGTTTGTATATCATAATATCTCACCATTAATATGTAAATGAGCTTCTATGCAGTCACAGGTGTGTGTCTGTGAATGTGTTATTATGCCATTAATATTTAAGTAAAATGCTGCGCAGTCACAGGCGTTGTGTTTACAGATCATTAATATTTAAATTGACTGATGTGCAGTCACAGGTGTATGGGTAAATTTATGATATCACGTCTTTGATATTCAAATGAACTGGTGTGCAGTCACAGGTGTAGGTGTAAATATTTTTAATATCATATATTTAAATGAGCTGCTCCACTGTCAAAGGTGTGTGTTTATTGGGTATTTTGTATCAGGACTCTGACCCTCAATTATATGTTTTTATGCATATGCTCTGAGGGGATACAGAAAATGTATTGCACTGAAACGAACTTGAATTAAAAGTTTGATCGAACTGAGGTGAAGTGAGCTGAACCCTCTTCCATCTTCCTCTTCCTCTCCTTTGCACTGCAGCAGAGGGATGGCTGCAAAGGGTGGTGATTCTGGGCTCCGAGGCCCACGTGATAGAGGAGATCCAGCTGTTTGAGAACGCCCAGCCCGTGGACAGCCTGACCATCTCTCACTCCAAGGTAAGGAAAAGAGAATAGGATGTCTCTCGGTTATGTTTAGCCATTTGTTTTTCAAGGGGAACTGCAGCCATTTTTACACATGCACTAAATGTTTTACGCTAACCATAGGGACTCAGCATGTGAAAACAGTTGTGTAATATCTTCATGGGCTTGAAGACTACGCATTTTTAATAGAAAGGCTGCATTACAAGCTCGAGGCATGGAGTGTGTTAACCACGCAGGGAGGGTCTGATGAAAAGATGCATCCAGCAGTTTTAGAGCTAGACACCAACTAGAAATAAAATGTCAGGATGTTAGCCTCTGTTTCATCAATTTTGACCATCTCACCCTTCTTTCTCGCCTCTGCACGTCTAGCCAATCACAGCGTATAGTTGGCGTGACTGTCTGATGCAGCAGTGTTTAAGTCTGCGCTGTGCCTGTTCAAGATAAGAGATCACTTCGATTTAGGTCTAAATAGAGTCTAATATTTGCACAATAAAAAGGAATATCTCTAAATGTAATAAGTCTTTGTCTCTGTCTGGATAAATTTTTGTTGAGACATTTTTCTTAACAGATTCAATACGACAAATTGAGGCAGAAGGGATTTTAATAAGAAAGCAGCTTTTTGGGGGGATCATTTGAGTTTGAGCTTCAAGCTGCTCCCACTCAATATAGTAAAGCACAGCCATGTGCATATTGTCAGCATGGACTCCTAGACGTTTTGTTTGTCTTTGAGTTGAGGAACCTTAATGGTCTCTCAGGGGAAATGTTGTTCAAAGTTTCTGTACTTCATCTGATCATGTCCCTTGAAAGTATGGTTTTGGTTCCATTAGCTTGCTTTGCTGTTGCATCACTTGCTGATTGGTATTCAGTGATAACAGCAGGACTTAGTCTTCTGTTGATCTGTGTTGCCAGACACTTCAATCATAGATCCATTGACAACAGACAGGCAGTCAGCACGGTGCCATTGGCCCGGTGCCACTCAGCAGATGTTTTTATCAACATGGCCCTTTTTCAGATCAAGAGTCGCCTCATGACTCCAAGCCCCTCTTCACAATAACAGTAATTACAATCCTTCATCGCGGCAGGGAATTGAACCTCTGCCCCTGTTGTTTTCTCAATCTCCCTGCCCTGTCAGCTGAGCCTGTGTGTTGACGCTGGCCTGGGCCTTGTGGCTCTACAGTGGCAGGTCCGCCAATCGATGCAGTTCTGACGGGGCGTTCCCAGCACTAAAGCCCACTGCTTATCTCATTAATGCTGGCTTAGCCGCGACCAGACATTTTATAACAGCTTTTGCAAAAAGAGTGCAACCCAGATTGGATTGGACGAGGGTCGGGGGGGTGAATGTTATTGTAATTGAGAGTGATTATCCCATTATCTCCTCTAACCCCTAACTGAGTCACTCTCTCCCTCTTTCTCTGTTTATCTTCCGTCTTGCTTTTCATCTCTCTCTGGCTTCTGTCTCTGGGTGATGGCTGGATCTGCTCTTTGTCTTCCTCTCTCCTCTCTTCTTCTTCCTCTCTTTATATTTCTCTGAAGAAGTACGTGTACATAGGCTCTCGTTCGGAAGTTCTCCAGCTGCCCTTGGCCAACTGCAGCCGCTATCAGTCTCAGCCAGACTGTCTGCTCGCTCGGGATCCCTACTGCGCTTGGGATAGTGAGGGTCGGGCCTGTGTCCGTATCGACCTCCACCGCGGGTGAGATGAGAACCTATGTGCACCCACGCATTCACACCATATTCTAGATATACAATAGACTAATATTGACATTTTAAGGGCTTGCTTTTGCCATTTTAATAGAAGCTGCTGATTGCAAATATTGGAAAATCCTCAGAAACTGTATTTAGATAGTATGTGCCCCTTAAACCTTAAAATGAAAGTCTCTTGGCTGGATATAGCAGTGCCTTACAGAAGAGTGCGCTTCTTTGGCAGTGTTACAGACGTTCACCCAGAAGCTGTTGAGTAAAATCCTCTGCTTTACATGCTACGATTTCCATAACCATAAAATATTATATTTACAAGAGGCCAGGGTGGGCCTCCTGCATATCAGAACTGAATAACATTTACCATATCTACAATATGTTATAATAACAGGCCGATATACAGTATTGTCTATCTTAATTTGTAGCTAAAATGTTGAAAATGTTTTGACATGTTTGCACATACACATTGGATCCATTGTTGTTTGTGGTACTCTTGTGTGTGTATTTGTCCCTCAGCTCGAGTGAGAAACCATTATTAATCTTCCGCTCTGCTTTCTGCTCTTTCCCCTCCAGGTCCACCTCCTCCCTGTCACAGGACCTCATGCTGGAAAGGTTCAGCCGGGGGAAAGCCAAGTTCGATAAGCCCGTCTCCATTCCCAGCCCTGGTGAGTATGGGGCCACACCTCAGTAGTGGCCCCCTTGTGGGAATTGACTGTCAGTGCAGGAGTCAGTGCGTTAAGGAAAGACAATGGACTTTAGCTGGACTAAGAGAATACATTTGGATTCAGCTGAATAAATTGAATTAAGTAGAAGAGAGCTGGCTGCTGTGAAATATGAATAGGAATTATTATGGATGATACTAACCCCGTCTCCTTCCTCGCCTCCTCCTCCTGCTCGTCTCCTGTTCCTCTGCAGAGCACTCTCGTCTGAGGAACATAACAGTGGTGGTGGGATCTGACATGGTGCTGCCTTGCCAGCTGGTCTCCAACCTGGCTCAACCCTTCTGGGTTCTCAACGACCGTGAGCTCCAGCTGGGTGACCCTGAGGCAGGAGGACCACGCTTCGACCGGACCCTCAAGGCCCTCGTCGTCCCAGCAGCGGGCCAGATGCAAGCGGGCCGCTATATCTGCTACTCTGAAGAGCAGGGGGTCAAGTTTCAGACAGAGCGCTATCAGGTGGCCGTAGTAGCCAGCGCTCCGGTCTTCATGGAGGCCCGGGCTCCAGACAGCAGCATGGGGCTCTTCTGGGTGCTGGTGATCACCCTCGGAGCGGCGTGCCTGCTTCTCCTTGTAGCAGCTCTTTACCTTCGCAGGAGGCTGAAGCTGGCACTGGGCAAGGGAGCTGACATGAAGCCTCTTGAGAGCACCCTGGTCTACCCCATCACCCTGCCCAAGGAGCCACCCACCTTTGTGCCCAGCAAGATGCCCAGCGACGAAGACCGTTTCTGGGAGACGGGCGCCAACTACTACTACTCAGACGGCTCACTGAAGATCGTTCCCGGTCACGCCCTGGGGCCAAGCAGCGTCAGCAGCACGGCGTCACCCAGCGCCATTCCCGGCCAGCCCATTCACTCCCCCAGCCGTCTCAGCCTCACCAACATCCGAGGCTCCGGTAGCAACGGCTACATCCGCCTCAACCTGAGCACAGCAGGGGAGGAGAGGGCTAGCGGGGCTGGCGCTGGGGGCGGCGGGTTGGGGGGCCTGGGCATGGGCGGGAACGACTACTCCAGCCCCTTCAAGGAAGAGCTGAGACGCACTCTGCAGCAGAGAAGCGTGCTCCCCGACGCCAACCCCGAGGAGTCGTCCGTCTAGGCCTGTCCTCCTCCTGTCTCCATTCTCTGAGTTGGAAAAACAAAACAACCAACCTACCTCCATCCTTCTGAGGATGCCTGCTCTCTCTTTCAGTGACACGCTGTCAATTCCCCATGCTCTCTCTCTCTCTCGCTCTGCCAATGCCTGTTTGGCTCACTGTAGACATTTATAGCACACAGCATGTTAAATATACACACTCATACACCGTGTTCGCCAACATGCACTCCTATCCTATTATTATTGTGTTCTGGGCAACAGTCATGATTGTGGCTTTTTCTTCTTCCACTGTGCAATCGCCACTTGTGTAAATTGTGTATTTAAAAAAAGGTTGAACGCAAAGGGGAGCACCTCAAGCATGGAAATTAAACAAATGGCGTTTCTGAAGGGCACATTTCTTTTATGTTGAGTGGACCAAGTGAGGCTTTTAGCCCCTGTGCTGAAACCAGTTGACGAACGGCAAATGCAACCGACTGGAAGTATGAACTGAATCTTCTGTCCTGTTCCTTTGAGACCTTTTCCGCTTACTGCACTTAAAAACTGGAAGCACGACTTCCCTTTTTGTATTTGTGAGCCAAGAGTGTGAGAGCGGTATAAAAAGACTAATTAATCTCGAAGCAAGACGACAATCATGTCCCCGTAGCAGGAGCTCTGCGTGGGACCGAGAGGAGAGGAGAGAGAGCGAGAGACAAAGAGAGAGGAAATTAAATGGAAAATGAAGTGAATTGGAGTGAAAGACGAAAGGGGGTTTTTGAATGAAGGACAATCTCTCAAGACTTTCTCTGCTCAATTTGTATTTTTTTCCCCCCCATGTTGTATTTACCCCCAGAGAGAGTCCTCGATTCCCTTCCACTTTAATTTGTTGTGATGGTTGGTTTGAATTAAGACATTTCTGTTGTTGTTTTTCTATGTCTTACGGACTACAACAGTGTTCAAACACTTATCAAGTGACTAATGGCTCCACTCTGTGAATGACAATGCGAGGGCAAGCGCTTACGTTCCTCACTCAATCCTGCACGGTGACCCTCAAACGCACCTTCAAGTCCGATATACACTCCAAATGACATTTATTAGAGTCACAGTGTGTTACAGACGCGTGTTTTCTTTGAGCCCTTTTGGACGTTTGTTCATCTCTTCAGAAAGAGAAGGCTATTTGCATTCAGCTCTTAGCAGCAGCGTAACAATAACTGCACACTTAATTCCAAATTGAAGCTGACATGAAGACATTAGGCATGGAGAATGTAGTTGAACCCTCACTGTTGCGACCGCTGTGGATGTCTCAATAAGTGCTTTATATCTTGTGTTTGGTGAGGGTGGTAACTTGCACTGCCAAGAAGGAAAGTACTCCTCCCACACACACACACACACACACACACTCACAGTCCTCTGAATGCCGACCATCCTGGACTACAGTGGGTTTGTGACGTACCCTTAAACACCATGAAACCCTTCCCTCTTACCGACGCCCAGAGACTTACCCGGGGCTACTGTGGACTTATACAGAGGAAGAGCACTGTAAAACACACCAACACAAAAAGAAGACACACACAGTGTTGATGGACTAATGGACAGACAGACAAACTGATTGTTGCCTTGCTGACAAACTCCTGGCTGCAGGCGGGAGGAAGCCAAGAACCAGTGAAAGGTATTGTTCCACTTAATTACATTCATGCAAACAGATTTAAGCAAAGTCCTAACCTTTAACGATTTCCCATTTAGGTTTTTGGCTGCTCAGTGTAGTGTTAAGAATGATTTAGTTTATTTATCAGGCAGTCCCCTTGCTCAACTTATCCCTTAAAGGTATAATTTCAGGAAATATACTTATTTGCTCATTAGATGAGAAAATCGATACGACTCTCATGTCTGAAAAATAACAAACTGTAAACTGCACAAAGTCACTGGTCCCTGCCACGTAGCAGTAACAGCTACACATAGCCTATAACTTGTTTTTTTACACTTTGGTTTTTGTATGGATTAAACAAAGGAGTTAGTTGATGAGCTGGCAGGCCACTGGATAAAGCCAGGTTAGCTGTGTTCCCCCTGTTGTCAGTCTTTATGCTAAGCTAAGCTAAGCGCCTACTGGCTCCAGTTCCGGATTTAGCGTACAGACATGAGAGTGCATGGCGTCAATCTTCTTATGTAACTCTCGACAAGAAAGCAAATAAGTGTATTTTCCATGAATCAAACTTCATTTAAATGACAAGACAGAACAAATTGTCATTGGTTGATCAGTCAACCCTTGTTGCTTCAAGGTAATAACACTTTAGCCACTTGCAGAAACTAGCATTTCATTTAAAGACTGTTCTTGTTATAGTAATATAATTATAATATTTTTATAGAATTATAATATATATATAACATAAAGCGGTATTATTACAGCATATTGCCAACAAGCTTAAAAATGAAATACCATAAAGTCAGTATGGCTAGTGTAGCCTGGTTTCCTTTTAGAGTTATGCCGACAGCCGTGGCTGTAGATGCTGAGTCTTCTTACATTATATTTTTCTGCACCATTTGGTCAGTCTCTTCATGAAAAGCTGTTCTTGTGCACACTTTTATTAAAGTCGGGGAGGGACAGGTGCATCAGAAAAGCTACTTTCCTGGCAAAAGATAAGAAAAGGGCCTGCACTGCCCGAAGCCTGCGACTAGGAACATTTTATTAAAGAAAAAACGTTTCAGTCCGACAACGATCAAAGTAAGTTGACCTAAGGAAGACCTTTGTCAGACTGAAACGTCTGTTTAATAACAATGTATACTTCCAAGATTCAAGCAGTATACGGCACTTTTTCATACCAATCTTTTACTCAAAACTGACAGATATAACTACATATTAGTTGTACAGATGCTGCAATTTCTCATACACCACTCATATATTATTTATTCTCTTTTCTAGTCACATGCAGTGATTCAGTAGGGAGTAATGCAGTGTTAGCATGAAGTTCCAGACTAAACTGTGATGGTCTCCTAGGTGATGTGGTAATGATGTCCTAAAAAACATAACCTACTCTCTGATCTAATTTCAAGGAAACTTTGAAATACAGCAAACACTACATATATTTGCTTTTACTAACTTTACATTGTTTTGTCCTCTTTCTGTGCTTTGTCCATCAGGGGTGGCTTTTATTTTTGGGACGTGTCTGTCGGGACCAGAGGAGCACAGCGAGAAGGAAGGGGAGGACAAAAATACCTTGTTTTGCCCCACTGTGTACAGAGCGCTGAGAGAGATGTAGAATATCAAAATGATCCAAAGGTTGAAGAGGTACTCAGCCATCAGCACTCCATCCTAGTGTTGCATGAACCTCTGCAAGTGGACTGTACATCTTTGATATGACCATCCTTGTACAAGTGCATCATTTTGATCTGTCATTTTTGGACTTTTACAAACACATTGTGGAACACTAATGGAAAAAATAAAGACAAAATATGTCTGATTTTATGGTTCAAGGGTTGTACAGGAATTCATGGCTGCGTTTCAACATGTTTACTTTTTCTGTGCCTCTTCACCTTTTGGATAAGCCAAAGTAGACTGCAGTTGCTTTTGTTCTTCTTGAAATACTTAATTTTATTTGATTCCTGATCGATATTTAAGTCTCAGCGGTCCGTCCACTTTGCTACACTGAGCTGATGTCTGCAACCTTTCTGCATATTTTATCTGCAGCTAAATCTTTCCTCAAGCAAAACGCAAAAATGGCTTGAGGCTGATGGACTTCCTGTTTGCTTGCTGTTTTTATGTCAGCGGTGATCAGCTGGACCCAATTCTTTATCCCCTTACTTTATGAAAAGCTGAATAATGTACCAAAACTTTAACCATTATTTAATTTGTCAGCCCCTAAAAACCAAATATGTGTCTGTTCATTTGAAGCAGATCTGTGATAGAATGTGTTTATATTATTAAATCCCCTGAAGCAGGCGGCTAAATCATGTTAGCTGTTTACACTGGTACTTCATTGTGTCTTTAATATATTTCCCTGTTACAATTGGGCTTTTCTTTTAATATAACATGTTGCAAAAACTAAAAAGATAAAGATATACAGGTCTCAAGCTTGAAAAAAAATGCATGTGTAATGTACTTTATGTGCATTTCTTCATTTCTTACGCATTTGTTTGCTCATAATATTTTCTGTCACACAAGGCTTTAAGTTCTGCTGTTTTCTTATTATTTGTATTATTCTATTATCGCCCCGCTTTTATTTTGTCCCATTTCTTTCTTGTCGGTTCTTGATCTTTTATGTTTGTTTTTAAAATATGTCAAATAGGCTAACTTATTTCACTTGTACAAACATGTTGATATTTATTACCATTGTACATATGTCCTTATTTTTTATATGTGTATATATACACAAATAAAAATAGAGATATACTTGTGGTGTGTGAGTTTGTTTGTTAAAGAAGAAGTCCATCAATTTTACACGTCAATTTATAGGAAAAAATACTAATACTAATAACAGAGTTTTAGTTTAAGAAACAGCCGGCATAGAGTGGGTGTGTACCTGGCACAGAGGGTCTAAGAGAAAGAAGATATTGAGTTGCATTATGGAGAATGTAGAATCCAGTGTTTTTACTCATAGGACCTTAAAGTCAGGATATCTTGGCCTCTGCTGCTTCAGTTTTGACCATCTATTTTGGTTTCTTGTGAGCCCCCAGACTTTATGGAAATGCAACACTATGTCACTGGAGTTTTGCCAACCAGGAGTATGTGTACCTCAGGGGAGGAGGTAATTGAAGATACAAATAGGATGATAAACAATGTGAGGCTGGTCTTTATTCATTGCTTTAAGAATCAGAATCAGCTGTTTTGGCCAAGTATGTATGATTCCCCTGCCGCCTCCCCTGCTGCCTCCTGTCAGGAAGTGATCCAGTGACAGTGGGGGCTAGGACAGAGAACTGGGTGACTTTAAAACCAAGCTAATAGGCTCACTCACATTTGCAACAGACCTGAGTCAGATGTAAGTTGTTTAGAAAAAGTAGTTCGCAAATGAGGAAAATATATTGCTAAAAGAGCTGCAATGGTCAGCTTCAGTCACCCAGAGCAGGACTAAAAGTAAAATACAAACATGACCAAATCTACTAAAAAAGAATAGAGACCTAGCCTAAACATCAACAATCCCCCACAAACCCTATGTCTTAATAAAATAAAGTTTTATGGCATTATTTTATATCAATATTTGTTCAAAATCAGTTCAACCACAAAACTTGAAACAAGGTGAGTGGTGTTGATGAAGGGGCTCTTTACTCCTAAAATGCTGACACTTTTAGTCAATTAGAACCATTTGAAGTGGCAAAATGAGGGTCTTAAAGCATAATCAAATATACACACTAAAAACAATATAATATATAATAAATATAAATAAATAATAAATATACAGGTGGATTCTAACAAAACGCTGTAGTCTTTATAGGTTTCCAGAACTCAGATGTTTACAGTTTCAAAAACTGGAAGTCTTCAGTTCTTCAAATTGTAAGCATGTCATTTTCGACAGGAACTCATACGCATACAGAGTTATTCACCTGTGAATGTCTAGAGTTGTTTTCTCAGCCTGTGCAACAGCAACAACAGTCAAGCCTCCACTGGCTTGCACAGCCTTGCCTGGTGTCAACAGAAGAAGCCACATGCTTCATGTGGTCGATAGTCCCGGCTGTGGAAAGAGGCTCACAGTGGCATCTGATGTCAGTGTACTCAGCTGTGCCACAGACTCTGAAACCTCAGAAAAAGGGGGACTCTGTGTGTATGTTTGCAACTGGTGTGTGTGGGTAGGGTTTACTGAGCTTTTCAAGAGAAGACCACGGTACACCCACCTGTTTAGGCTTATTGATTTTCGGTCACACAGATTTATGTAAAACCAAGGTAAACCACATGAAAATATGGTCATTTATGGTTAAATACATTATTAATTGCTTAAGCACCACTCATTTTGGTTCATTCTGTTGCATTAGGCTTATAACCTACTCTGCATCAAAGCTGATGCCACAGCCATAGCTTCACAATTAAAGAAAGTGAAAGGACAAAAAGTACTATGTTTCCAGGTTGTTGTGGCCCAAAACCCACATGTGTTAAAAGGAATAAATATAATGCAGTATGTGTATACTATGACCTCCAACAAGAAAATGCTGATAGCTACCTGTCTGGCTGACAGATTGGTAGAGTTTTAACTTTGAGCATCAGGTCAGAGCCAACAGAGTGAGAAAGGGGTGCAGTCCAGCTCCAGCTGTTCGGTTTCAAGACAGCCAACAGCAGATGGGGCCCCACAGACATGGGAGCAAGTTCCAGTCCAGCTGGACTGCTGGAGAGAAAAAGTTGTTTTTTTATTTCACCCCAAAACATTAAAATGATTGCTTGGCTTTTTTGCATCTGGGCCATGGATCAGTGGTTGTATCCGTTTAAATGAATGGGTGAGTGATTTTATCACATGTGCACATCAATAAATCAGTCAACCCTATACATTTTTACGATGTAAATTTTTTTTATTTTGTTTGTTTGTCTGGTTATTTGTGTACATGTCAAGCCACACACATTCACAAACCTGCTTCTCCAATCTTATAATCATGTTGATTACAAGGCCGTACAGGGGGTATTGAGAAATCCGACATCTGCAAACGTATCACTTTAACCTGATTTGACTTTTGTAGGTCACGTGGTATCTTGTCTGGCCTTTCTATTGGCCAATTCATATTAAAGAAGTTCCGGTCGTTTTCAAGTGTTTGAAAACACGGAAGTTAGTTCCTCCGAACGATACATTTTCCCTGGTCTATCGACCCGTTTTAATAACGCGCGCCGTTTTATACACATTTTAAATTTGCTAACAAAATTACATTATACACCGCGCGTTTTGTTTTTTGAAGTTGTGCTGTGTAAGTGCGTGTTGTTTAACAGCGTTGCTGACCTTATATCGCGGAGGGATCCATACGCAGCCGCTGCCTCTGGCGTGGAGCGCGATTTGAATTGCTCCTTTTATCGTTGGGATTTTATAGGAATATGAATTGAGATATAAGTGAACCTTTAATGACTTATGTGTGTTTTTAATGTATATTTTAACAGCAGACACCACTATAATTTACCATAAATGTACAAGGTAAGTTTCTTACTTGCTTGACACACTGTTGTTGCTACTAGCTAACGTTAACGTCCCGTGTGAGCAGAGACAAACTACAATTCATGTTGGTTTAATTTCCCTGAGCGGGTCGGCGATAATAATGTTGCTTTTCTGACAGAGGTCCGAAACTGCTCGCAGTTCTTTATTCATTCAATAAACTCATTTATTATGAAGCACATGCAGGGAGTTTTGAGTTAACGCTAACAAACCTTAGTATTAGCGTGTTTTCTTCTGTTACCAGAGTATTCCGTCAATTAATTATAATATATTATATCAGCAGCCTGGTGAAGTCGGGGGAACATTACCTTTTTGCAACGTTATGGGGCGTTTTGTTGAACGTTGAAATGTTAGAATATATATCATTGCCTGCTGCCATGGCCTACAAGCATGATCCTTACTGGAAGGATATAATAAGGAAATACATGTGACTGACTCTCCCTCCGTTGTCATCCCTCTTTAAGCTTCCCCCAGTAACTACTATTGACACATGTTCCTGCGGCTCTTTTGATTTCCTATGCAGGTGGCTACCGCTGTGGAGATGAACACTGGTATCACAGAGGGAGAGCAGAAAGAGAAAATGGTGTCCCCCTCAGAGGAGGACTCCCCTCCTGTCATAAATGACACCTCAGCCCCCCTGAATTTCACCGAGCTCACACCATGTCAGTTTGGCATCTCTGTCCAGAGTTTTACCCCCGCATCACTGTCAAACCGCAAAGGTGAGAGGACTGCTCCTTATTTGATGAGAAACTGCTCTTGCATATACATAGCCTTCTACAGGCAGAAGTGTTTACTTTGTATTGACTGTGCTCAGCCCCTGCTGGTAGAGCCCGTGATTGAAGTGCTGTATATACAGACGGTTGACAAATTGAAGGGAAGAACCTGAATGAGTGAGTGGAGGAACGTGACACAAACAGATGCAGGATAAAAGGGGTCATTGAATGGAAATGATGTGAATCAATTGGACACCTATGGGAGAGTTGAGAAGGTTCCAGAGGCTAGGAGCTTTTCCCTTTAAATTGTCATTCATCTCTATGTACTGTAGGGTTTGTTATAATCTGTAATAAACCATCCAAACAACACTACTACAATCACAAATGTGACCAAAGCAGTGACAGATGGCCTCTTCAGAGCTACTAATGCATAAAATGAGCTGCAAAATACATAAATGCATCACATGCTGTATAGCACTCGAGTGCTACTGAAGTGGCATTCTTCTCCCTCTTGCTCTAGATAAGTCCCGTCTAGCACAAATAAAGGCAAGGCGGCGGTCCAGCATTGGTGTCCGGGGCTCCCCAGAGACAAACTCCCTCATCCGCTTCATGGCCCAACAGAAGATGAAGACTCCACCAACCTTCCAAACTCCTGAGGTGAGGAGTGATCCCAGTCACACCAGTGCAGTGTGAGGCCGTGTTCAGCTTACAGTCAGGATTTTGGTTGGCTCCCCGTGATCAATATTTAAAACTGACATAAATTACTCGTACTGTATGTGAATGCATCCGAGGACTGTCTCATTGCCACAACTACACACACATTTACAGTACATGTTTCTGTGCACTCACAACGTGCTGTTAACAGAACTTGCTGTGGCCAGTTCACTCCAGCTTCACCAGGTTATTACAGATGAGTGGAGATCAGATTAGAGCGTTCGGCATCACATTCACACACATTGGTTTAGACACACAGTGAGATATTGAGATATTTAAAGCCTATGAATATTTACTGTGTAGCATTCACTGGCTTCTCCTTGGTTTGTAACGCTTTCTTGATAATAATTAAAAAGAGTTTGCTTCTTGTAAACAGAGACAAATAATTTGTTGTGGAGCTTCACATTAGCTTCAGTAAAATTATTACCATATCTTTGCCTGAGGGCAGACAGGCTATGCAACTTGTCTAACGCATGTAACACACAATGGCCTGTGTAGAGCTACTGATGCTGTGTCTCGATACAGACCTTACTGTATGCAGCCATGATTAGCCTATGAAGCACACCGAGGAAGTGTCTGACTGTAGCTTTATGCATAAACATTAGTTTAATTCGGCAATAAGCAGAGCAGAACAGAAAAATGACATGTCTCTCACTGTGTCAGTGACGGTTGAATAACAGAGTGATGTCTGGCAAATGCTGTTGCATAAAGCCATATTATGTAGAGGGGATGGCTGTGATATTGTAAAGCTCAAATGTGTCCTGTCACATTTGTAAGAATGTAGCAGAAACACTGCCATGTATCACACATTCTGCCATAACTTTATGACCACCTGGGCACAGCAGACTGCTCTGCACTGTGTGTTTCTGACCCTTTCTACTCAGAACCAGCCATTAACTGTTTCCAAGCAGTTCTGAGCTACAGTAGCTCGTCTGTTGGATCGGACCAACACGGGCCAAGCCTTTCACTCCCAGCGTGCCATTAATTCCCCCCTTTTTGGAGTCTTAGCCCCCCATGACCCCTGTCTCCCAGTTTACCGCTTTTCCCTTCCTTGGAGCACGTTTGATAGGTACTGACCTCCTCAGACCTGGGAACACCCCACAAGAGCTGCAGTTTCGGAGATACTCTGACCAGCCATCTTGCCATCATATTCAGGCCTTATCAAAGTTCGCTCAAGATGCTTCACACTGCCCTTTTTCTCTCAAATCCTCACGCTGCCCATTTTTCCTGCTTCTAACACATCAACTTTGAGGACAAAATGTTCACTTGCTGCCTAATATATCCCACCCACTGACAGGAGCCATGATAACCACATCATCAGTGTTTTTCACTTCACCAGTCAGTGCTCAGAATCTTATGGCTGATCGGTGTGTGTTATACACAGTATATTAGTATATGGACAGAACTTCACACAGAACCTTTCACAGCCTCAGTCATGTGCAGACTGCATTTAGTACACAGCTGTAAAATACATGCTATAAAAAAACAAAAGAAAACAATTGAAGCTTATTAGTAAATAAGACACCCCCTTAAAACAAGTACAGGCCAAACAACACTTTGACATGGTCTGATATACGATTATATATGCTGAATTATCTGGGGAGGGGGGGGGCTTTCCAAGTTCTGATCAATATAAAACCACCTGTCTGGGAGAAAGACGTCATTTTTATCTATAATTGTGGAAGTAATATAATACAATAGAATAGTAAATATCACTTAATGAAAAGAAGGTGTATTGCTTTTAAGAAAGCTGTGTCCTCCCTGGCTTCTCTGTAATTGAAATACTAGTGTGAGGGGAATATACAGGATGACCCAAATATATCAACTTCACAAAACAAGCCTTGACAAGATCAATGTGGAGAGAAAGGTCAAGCCATGTGAAAGTGTAATAATGCTTAAAGGCTTTTTTCTTGTGCCATGTTGAATGCATTCATATATTAGAGTACATTACTGCCTTTTCTAACATAAAATAATACCATAGAGAACTCATTAAAGTGATACCTCACCCAATATTTAATCATCATAGACGTGCACCATGTAGGCCTGAGGGATAAATAAAACATGTCGGTCAGTGTGCTAATAGTAACACGTCTCCATGGCATAAATAGTCATCATAACATTCTGCTGTCCTCCCTACCTAAACCCAAATCTGCCTCAGTTATTTGAAACACATTTTAGTTGGACTAACAATAGACAATCTCTGCGTTTAACTTATTATTGATTTCTGATGCTACTAAAGGTTTGCTTACATCAGCATTGTTGAAGGACAAGAGGTGGGCACTAGGGCAGCACAATTAATGGAAATGTTATTGAAATCTCAGTATGGCTAAGTGCAATATCCAAATCGCAGAAGCTCCAAAAAATGTTTCTACTGAAGAACTGTGATTCTGAAGAGATGCACTGGCCTACAAATCTTGTTCTTCAGATTTTATGATTGTGGTAGTCTCTTCAGTGAATTCCCACGCTAATCATGAATCATATCACAATATATGTATTTAATATATTAATGTCACAAGCATATATGGCTTGCACTCAGGATTAAAATGAAAGTGCATCACATATAGCTAAATGTGTTGGCACAGTGAGCGTATAATGGACAATAGGAAAGTGCGTTATGTTGCAGACGTTCAGGTTTCTATGGAGTTAAGGTACTTTTTTTACACTGGCAGAACTACCAATTCTCTAGTCTGCAGGTGGGGAATCTGATATTAAAGGGATACATTCTGGGTCAAATTGAGCTTGAAGGAAAGTATTATTTTACTCTTGTGTGAATGGTAATGACTTAATATTCTCAAGCATGAGACCTACTGTGACTCGCCTGTTAGATGATGCGTAGCTCAGCAAACCATAATTGTGTGTATGTGTGTGTGATAGATGTGCTCCCTCTCAGTAATACCACTCCAGTAATTTCAGAAGTCTATGACCTGTCAAGCTGCATCACTGAGCAGATATGTGTGTTTGTTTTTGCTGTCTCAACTCTCAGCCTGTCAGAAGTAGCCCCTTCCGGGTCGCCTCCACACTGAGGCAGAAGATGGCCTCCTTCCAGAACCTGATGGATGTTGAAGAGAGTGAGGTCTGTGATCCGATGCCAAAGCAGGACAGCAACACTGGAGGATGCATCAAGACAAGAGATTATCTGTCTGGTGAGGCTGCCTCATTGCCACAGGATTAATAGTTTCATTTCTCAACAAGGATATATGCCAGTAGGATTTCTTTATGATGTCTGGAGGCACTGTTCAAAAGCAATGGATTACTGCATAGCACAGTATAAGCCTGACTCTGACAACATCTTACAGCAGTCATTTCTTCTTAGCTTGGTCAGCTCCTTAAATTGCCTAGTGTCTGAGTCTGTTGCAGAAGTGAGACTTTATCTCCATTTCTTTGATTCAGTTTTTTGAAAAGTTGTTTTTCAAGCTGTGATTTTTATGTTTGTTTGATATACGATATTTTATTTATTTTTATTTAACAGATATTATGTGTTTTTGTTTTCCCCCCACCCCCTCTCTCTCAGATGGGAACAGCCATGATGGAGAGAAGGAGAACCACCCACTACTGGTGACACCCACAGCCAGTAAGAGGAGGCGTGTTGGCCCACTAGAAAGCTGCAAGTTGGAGATTAGAGAGGGTACTGCTCCTATCCCCCACTTCAGTCTGGAGGAGCATGAGGTATGCTCACTTTGACCACATACTCACTTGACTGCTGTAAATAATTTAACTAAAAGGTTTTACCTCTCTGTACTTGGCTTCCATTGGATCTGCTGATTATTTTTAACTCCTCTGTTGGATCTCAGTGCTGCACAGGACTTTTTGACTGCAAGCATCCAAAAAGAGAAAAACAAGCACTCGTAAGCAAACCAAGTGTGACTTGAGTGCTGTCCATTGAGGTTTATTTATTTATCATGGCACCTTTTTGTCTTTGATTTTTAAACTTGGAGCTTCTACTTGTATCCTGTGCAAGTGCAATATCAAGTTTAAGTCTTCTATATCCACTAAAACAGCAGTTTGGTAAATTTTCAGAATTTCAAACAGAATGGAAACCGTAGGAATTCTTTAATCACATCCACAGGGGGATGAACCAGTGGCGCAGGTTGTGACACGAGGACCACTGCCATCCAGTGAGACTGTGGAAGAGGCCTGTGCTGTGCTTATAACCCCACCCTTTCATGTTGACTTTGAGCTTCAAGCCTGTTCCCCTACTGACAACCAACAGGTTAGGTCTTAATCCAGACTGTAACACACACATGTGCACACAGACATTAGCAGTGAATCACAGAGCAATGACTGAAACTTTTAGTGATTCTACTATGATGTACATGGCTTTCTGCTGTGATAATGCTATTTTAGTAACAGAATGACATCACCATGATTCAAAAAAATCCAAAACAAAGCTAAAAGCAGTGAAAACCTGTTTTTGCTGTAATTAACAGCACAACCAGATTCAGTAAGAATTGAAGCAGAAAAGTTCAAACTGCCAACTTAAGGGATACTTGTAATCTTTACTAACCAAGCACACCATTTTCTAAATGAAACATGTAATGGCTTTTGTCCACAGGCTCAGTATAGCACACTTTTGTCGCCACATGGTGCTGAGCAATAATCATGTCTTCTAACTGCAGCCACGCAGCAGGTGATAACAAGGCAAATTTTGTTGCCGTGCTGTAAAGCTGTGACGGTCTCCTCCCTCAACCATAGTACCGTCTTGTCCTTAAGTGCTCAACATGTGTGGTCATGCAGGCAATTAGAGAGAAAGCACTGTTTTTTAGAAATGTTGCTATATTAGTTTTAACCATAGAGAGGACTATGGTTTGGAGTGTTTTTTTCCACTCTTACTTTCCTGTCCTTACTTCCAGATATAACAGCCTCAGTTTTCATTCCTTCAGCTATAATGGAGCTTTAGTTGTTGTGTTAAGCTACTGCTGATGCTAACCGAACATTTCCTCCTCCTTCTGCCCCACATTAAAAGTTTTCCCCTGGGGTACTACTTCTTTTATTTGTTGTTAAAAGATGGTTTACACAACAAGATTTGGACATTCAGCATGTTTTTTTCAGTGCATCTATTTTAAATTTTGCAAGGAAAGAAATGTAGAGGAAACCTACAGCAAACTGATTTGATGAATTAAGATAATTTCTCTCATAACATAATCTCTCCATATTCTATGTGCATACATTTAGGCTAATATCAGAAAAAAGACAGTAACTTTCACTCAACAGCCTGTTCTGTAAAACTCAACTACCATCCAACAGACTGGGAGCTCTCATGTATTCTCTCTCAACAGGACTGTGGCTTTGAACTCCAAAGCTCCTGCCAACCACCACCTGGTGATCCTGCAGCCGCTTCACCAGCCCGGCCTGCATCCTCCTTCCGCATCCCCTCTCTCCCTTCACAGCTGGAGATGAGGCCTACAGGTAAACACGCAGGGCTCTCAGTGGCCATGCAAACGCAACTGGCCTTTTATCTTGTTTTAACCCAGCCTCAAAGGCTTGGGATAGAGAGCTTAGCTTGATGCAGTGTATCCAGGCTGCATACCAGGACAGTGTCAAAGTTGTATTTTGACAGAGGAAATTCATGTTAATTAACAGCATTTGAGTTTAGGGTTTTTGAGTGTTTTAGCTACAAGGGGAATGTTAATGGTTCTCATTAAATGCCAGTGTTTATCAAATAACAGACCGATGTGGGATGAATGTGCAACAGTTGTGCGAAATAGGGATCAGCGCCCATGACAGACCATGATTTTGTTTTTTAGTTGTGTTAAAAGGGTACAGCTTGTCAAATTTATGGGAACATACTTCATGATATTAGTAGGCAGTGCTTAAATACAGTTAATTATACACGCAGTGTATTATAACGTTAAATTGAGTTATACAATTCATACAAAATATCTTTTAATAGATTAATTCATGTTTTCTGTTTCTTTCAATATTTTGTTGTGATGAAAATATCTGAAGGCAACTCAAATATAAATACATTAGTAATCAGCCTGTTTGTTTTGATATTTGTTTGTCTGAGATTTTTGCCAAATATTAATGAAACCAACAGTCATGTAAACAATCTAATATTATAGAGAGTAGCCTTACTTTCTGCCTTGTTCTGCCTCCACGTTGTATAGTAAGGGCAAGAAAAGGTTAAAGGCTTATTTGTGCATTCAAGGTTTTACTGTCTTTGCAGAAGACGATGACTCCACTGGGAAGTCCACGGTTAAGAACAAGAAAAAGAGCGTGCGCTTTGGAGGTCCGCTCTCTCCTGAGTTCTTTGATAAGAACCTTCCCCCCAGCACCCCGCTGCAGAAGGGGGGCACACCAGCCCGAGCACCCACACCAGGTGGGCGCTTACAGCTGCGCTCAGTGCTGAAGACGCCACAAAGGAGTGAATCCCAAACACCACAAGCTCAGCCAGACCTCAGCAGCCCCACTGTGTTTGGTGCCTCACCTACACTTGCAATGCCTCGCAATCGCAGAATGCGGTCTGTGGGAGAGGACAGTGGAGAGAAGGATGGAAAGGTAGACGAGATGCCTGCATTGTTTTAACATTGGTAATGTTTCTGTGATGGTAGCGTGGTGTTTATACTGGACTGTACATGTCATAAAACGCGTTACACTGTCTACTTCATTTCTTTCTCTTAGTTTACTTGTAAATTATAACTGGCTAAAATTCTGAAGAGATGTATGAGTGATGCTGTTTAATAATTGAATATTATTTATAAGAATCAGGATATGACCCACTATCTGGTCTTTTTTGTTTTCTGGTCCTAGTTTTTCTTCCCTTCAGTGGAGGAGAGTGACTCTCCAGTGACGAATGATACAGGTAGGGTAAAAAAACTGTAATAACCAGAGTTAAAGCTTATTGTCTCTAGTAGAATGCAGTCAAAATGTTTTCACATGATGACAGCTGTTCCCATTTGTTGCTTTTTCAGTATGTACGTGGGACACCCAGCCGTTGAATTTAAACACTGCTTTCCATGAGGAGTCTCTTTCTCAGATTCTGACAGGTGAACTGCCATCATACGTCTCCATTTTTTCTTTTCATTGTCAATTAACTTTATGCCTTCTCCTCTCTCCTGATACATTCCAGTGTGTCAAGCTGTAAGACTAAACATAAATTATTATAAAAACGGCCCTATCTAGAGCCAGCGTTTGTAGACAAAGACCTGATTCTTCTGTAGATAAAAACGTTTCACTCCAGGTAACAAAACACAATGATTCTTATTTTCAGGTGATTATACACAAATGACAACAAACCTATTAATATTTTGTTTCATTTCTGCCAATAGATCCTCCTAAATGTTACACACTGGACCTTTTAAATGTCACCACTGTTTGCCAGTATCAGAAAGTACAGAACCTTAGTTGGTTACCATTTACCATGCTAACCTACAGAATCAGTCTTAACATTACCTACAGCTGTGATTTCAGCTGTAATACTGTTGTTTCCTCCCCTCCCCTTTTTAGAGTCTGGGACTAAACCCAGCTCAACCTCCAAGATGGATGCCATGAATGAGGTGATGTCCTTCCTAGAGCAGGAAAAGCAATCTGAAGCAACTGTTGAAGCTGCAGCCCAATGTAGAAACAGAAGGAAAAAGGTTTCATTATCATTATTTATTTATTTAATCATTTAATCAATCATTCTAGGTGCACAATTACATTAAAAAATATGATATATATATTTTAGCTTTTAGCTATTTGTAACTTATTACTATGCTCTGTAGATTCCCGTACTGTCAAATTTCCATTTCATACACATAAAACTTGTAAATCTCTTCCAGCAGCCAGGACCGGAGCTTGAATCTAACAGTGAGGTTCCAGCTCGCTCCAGCAGTCGAAAGAGAAAGGTCTGCTATCACCACAAACTGCTTTCAGCTTGATCTCACTTCCACAAATCTCCATTTGCCAGACAAGATTGTCTTTCTAATAATTTAGGGGTCATAACATGCTCCCATCTAATCTACTGTTTAATTCCACTGGATCTGAACTTAATCACATTTGAGGATATCCACTTTATGTGTGTGTGTGTGTGTGTGTGGCAGAGAGACGGTCTATATAATATATCCTCATGCCAACTCTGTGTTCCCCCAGCAGCCAGAGCAGAGCGAACCTGTGAAGAGGTCGACACGCTCTGCTGCCAAGTCGGCCTCTGGGAAGATGAAGGTGAGTTGGCGGAGTCTGATCGCTTTACAGCACTTAACTGAGGGATCTGCAGACATGTCTTTCTGGGAAGCAGTCATGGAGCTGATAGCTGTACAATCTAACTACAACTTACTTTGGCTGAGTTGGTGGAAAAGAGCTGTGTGTATATATGTTTATACGCCCCAGATATACCACCACTGATCATTCTCAACAGATAATTGTAAAGAATGAGAATTCCATTATGAAATCTTGAATTAAATCAAGTTATTTTAAAGGATAAGGCTAGCAATATGCCATTTACATATCTTTGTTTTTGTTATTGTCACCAAATCACATGGAAAGACCAAAACCAACAATGTGTTAGTCTGAATCCTTTCCAACCTCACTTGTCAGTTTCTGGCTCTCAGCCCCAAGGCATTCATATCTACTTAAGATTTAAATATTTAAAGTCACAAATATAAACTATTTTTAAAAAAAACACTAAGATGTAAATGTTGAATTTGTTGGGGACCATTTTGTTATTTGGTTTGCTGGTGAGTATTTAAACCCCTTGGTGTGAATGTGTGATATATATGAATAAAATGGACACATCAGACGGTGTGTCAAGGACTACCTCAAACTACAGTGCCCATATTCATCAGAATGATGGAATATGTCAACAATAGTGTGGCTCATTGATGTATTTGAACAGTTTTAAGACAACAGTGGAGCTCTGTGGCACAGATGAATAACGTTTATCAGGCTGTGGATACACACACAATACGTGTTAGTAGAATGCATTTATTTTTGCTTTTAATGTTGTCATGGTATTTGTTGACAATAAGAAAATATGGAACATGACCAGACTTGTCCTTTTAAACCCATTTGGACAAGATGAATGAATAAATGGGATAATCCACACTAGTATAGTCACGAGAACTCTGCTTCTTGCCAACTGCACGCGACGTTCTGGATAGAAGTTTATCCATTGCACAGTACGGCAGGTAGTTTGTAGGTAACAGTGAAAAAGTAGTTTGAAAGCAATCTGTAACAAACACTAACAGGCCATTTACTGAGCTTGTAGTATCTGACTCTTACAACAGTTTTCTAGTAGTTTTGTTTGGGTTTTTTTGCCAAATAACCGTTTCACTCTGCAGAATGTGGCAGAGTTGATGAAATTTAATTAAAGCAGTGTGTAAATTCTCCAAGATCCACCATAATGATCAAACAAAAGGTTTATCTTGATACATAGTACTGTATTAGGGATGGGGAATTACACACATTTCCTTATAGCATGTACAATGTAAATTCTCCCTACTTCCTGTAGAGAAGTAAATACTTTTTTGTGTGTTTTAACACCTTGTTTCTTTTTTTAAATTATTATTAATTCATTCAGTAACCCCCAGACTTGGACATGGCGCCTGCATAATGAGCCATCAGAAGTCGCCACTATAAATATTTTTATGCTGCTTGCTGAGGTTGATAAGAAAATAGTGTGTAAGAATCAATTAGCATAATGACTTTCCTAGATTAGCAGTGTAGTATTGATGTAGATGTACAAGAGATAATCACTCTGCATCATATCCCAAGTGACCAGCTACTTTTCAGCTGACACTGACACGTCTGTACAAATCTTTCCAACGACGCTGATTGTCTTTCCACAGATGACCTCCACAGCAACACGTCGGTGGAACAGGGACGTGGACCGCTCTCTTTACGGCTCTCGGGCATACGCCTCCAAGAACCCCGCCCTGAGTCCCATCACAGAGAGGCTGTCCTTCATTAGCCAGGCTCCCTCTGTGAGCTGCACAGGTAAATCATGCAGACGATAACTAACTTAATCTTATAGTAGTAGTTTTTTGGTTCTGTATGCCTTTTTCCATAACATGCAACCCTTCCAAATCTATGACCAAAGTCACTCAATTTATTTTTCATTTCCTGATAAGTTAGAACTTTTGGAGGGCAGCAGCGGTCGGTGGAAATTAATTTCCTTGAAATTGTTTTGTCCTCATTTCTCCCAACAGCCCCAAATCATGAGACCCAATTGAACCCTGAGATGACTAACGACAATCAAGTGCCTGGTGACCTGACTGTGACAAATGGCTTGGAAAATCCTTCTGAAAATTCCATCACTTCTCCAAACTCCAGTAAAGAAAACTCCACAAGGAAGGGCAGGAGGCTGTCTGGGCCGAGGGTCAGAGGGAAAGGACATAAGAAAAGGAAAGTCAGTGTTGCTGATGGTGTTCTGCTTGGTGAGGAGACTCTGGACCAGACTGGAGGAACAACAGAGGATCAGCATGAAGACCAAACCACTGAAAACGTTGAAGCATCAAGGGAAACCCCACTGACCCACACTGTACCTGAACAGGGAGGAGTTGACCCTGAACGTAATGCAGAGACTTCTGCAGATACACACTGCACAGACTTCAATGGAAAATTAGAATGTAATGGTAGTCTGGATGCACCCCTCTCAGACTGCTCACCTCCAGTTGAGGAATCCAACAACACTTTGAGTCTGCCATCAGAGCCAGCTCAGAGAAAAGCCAAGCGGGGCAGGAGGAGCTCTGTAAGCAGCTCAGTCCTAGAGGAGCAGGGGAACCAGGTAGAGGAGCACCAAGCCAGCCATGGAGCAGAGGAGAAGAGACAGGGAGACCAAGCAGCTATTCAGCAGGAAAATGGCATCAGGTCAAGCTCTGATAGCCAGGAAGAGGGGGCAGTAGCCGGTTTGGACCTTGCCCCCTGGCAGGCTGACTTTAATTTTGAGGATGTATTCAAACCAGTTGCCACTAGAGGGCAGCGCTCAGTACGGCGCAGCCTGAGGAACCGGAGCAACACAGAGCACAGCAGCAGCAACAGTGCAGGTCTCGCCTGGCTGCCTCGGACCTCCCCTGACACCAGTAAAGAGGCCCGCAGGAGGACCAGGGGCCGACGGCTCAGCGCAGCTCCACCCGTCACACCTCTGCTCCTTGAGGAGACACAAGACAATGCTTCATGAGACTTTAAGTGAATACATGGGAGACTGCTCATCTGAATGAACTGAGATTACCAGGGGATAACTGATCCATCCATTACACCTTCATACATACCATCAATGTTCTTCAAATTAAATGGAATGATTTTCCAAGAACAGGCTGATTGTTTTATATTGGCATTAACATTGATGCTTGTGTTCCCCATGAATTATTAGAGCTGAGCGGTAATTTTATTTTTTCTGTTTTATTTTTTCTTTTTTTCTCCCCTCCACTAACCAAGCCGGTCAATACACTGAGAGCCCAATCATCTCTGCTGACCACCTCCTAATCAATATCCAACCACTCAGCTGGTAATCACAGTGCATCTTCAGTCTCACTCTCCAAAGTCACTGGATCGAGATCCCCAAGTCAATATCCACTCTTTGTGGATAGATGAGGACGGCTGTACTGCATTCACCATCTGTCAGGCAAGCCTGGGAAGGGGCTGGAATAATGGAATAGTAATGGAGGGAGAAAATGTGACTTACACACCAGAATCTAATTAATAGGCTCCAACAATTCAGTTTATTTGTGGTTGCTGGAATGGTTTTGTTTTGTAGGTTTTTCCTTTTTTGTGATCCAAGCTGTTGACAGGTCAATGTCCTGAAGACGTCCCTGTCTCGTTGCATTATCTGATCTGGTTTAATACACTGTCAGTAATTCTAGCAATGGCAAGTCAAGTAGAAATTGCCTTATACGTTGCATCAAATTAAAAAGAAGCCAGAGTGTTCTCTGTGCATTTCCTGAAATGTCAAAATGTACCTTGCTTGACTCCGTTTCTGATTAAATGCTTTGGTTGCATGTAAAGACACCTCATTAGATCAAACTGTGTTCATTTAACCAGATGATTCAGACTCATTTGAAAGGAATTCATCCAGATAATAAAGCAGCCACTCTCTCTCAAATGTGATGTTCCAGCTGTGTGGTCAGTTCAGTTCACGTACAGCAGCTTTCCTTTTGCATGCACCACGACCTTTATGCCATAACTGACTGCATCGCTTCAGAAATTACCATTCTGATCTACATTTTGGACACAGCCAAATTACTGCAAGTAAATTGACCTCTAACCTCAGATTCCACCAGTCACAGATTCAGATCGGCTCCCCTCTACTGGCTCCATCCATCTGTCGGAGAGGAATGGAGAGAGCAGTAACAAATTGAGTTTCAAATTCAGTTCGCATAGGAAAATTGGCTCCCAGAATGATGCATGACTGTAATCTATCCATCACTGGGTAATTGACTCGCTCCTTTTACATCAAGTCAGAGTCACTTGGCTGAAGGACACCAGAGGTTTCTGACTCCGAGTGTGTGCCAAGGTCTCTTCTGTATTCCCACTGGAAGACAAATGGACAGAATCATATAGCCACTAATATGGTTCTGGGTCCATGCAGTGGGGCTACTCTGCCATCTGGTGGTGGACCTGAGGAGCTGCAGTGGCCAGTTATTAATCTGTCAAGTTGATCAAGTATGAGGAGATGAAAGAAGTCAAGGGAACTGATATTATCTTCAGGGGAGGAAATCATTTAGTAGATGCACATTCATGAGTGTGAAATGTTAGGTGCTACTGCAGAACAAAAATTACTTTTGGAGTGTGTGTGTGTGTGTGTGTGTTTGCTTTCTTTCATAGTATCATGTGCCCGTGTTATGACTCATCTCTTGTCTGATTTTAAAACTTGTAACTGCGGGCATCTTGGTGAATAGGCTGTTTGATTGTGTGAGTGTACAGCCAAACTGCTGCACCTCTTTACAAGTGGGTGTGGGGTGTGTTCACTGTGTCTGAGAGTGAGCGGGAGAGAGAGAGAGTGTTTGTGTGTGTGTGTGTGAGAGGGGTGTGAAGCTGAAGCCCCTGTCCCTGGCAGACGGGCATAGTGAAGACGGCTTAACACAAGAACAATGGGGTCCTTTGACCAAAACGACGCCCCCAAGACATGTGGCCTCCTGTCACCGTGGCAACCCCCCATGGGACAGGGAGCGGGCTGACAGCTGGAGAGGAGGACTTACAAAAATGGAGTCCATTTCTTTCCACTGAAGCTCCCCTGCTCTATATACTTCCCCTCTTCTTCTGCTCAAGGCCCTTATGAATGTGGTTACATCTCATTTTACCGCTTCATGTGATTGACCTTACGGGTTTAAGTCTCCACCTACAGCCCGTCTAACTCCTCCAGACCAAATAAAGAGTTAACAATAAATCAGGTCTTTATGGGCTCTTGTTGCTGTCAGTAATAAGAGAACATTGATCTCATTGGCAAATATGGGACTGAGCCACAAGATTTCACACTCACTGTGCACTTGATTTTACGGCTCATTTTAAAACGGATGAGCATTTTATGTACAGGCACAAAGAGGAATAATCAGTTATTTGTACTACCAGATTTAGAGACTTTCGTCTTTCAATTAGTTAATTAGTAGCTGAATGGTATTAAGTTGTCCCGCTGCCTCAGTCCTTTATGTGATGGGTGCTGTGAGTCCTCTATTATTGATGCTCAGAGGCGCACTCTAAGCCCTGCACAGCTCTCCTGTGGAGCTAAAGACAGCAGGAGGAGGGCAACAACCAAAGGCAGGACAACAACAAGACCCTCTAGCTACTCTCACTTTGTTTCTCTGTCCCAGTGTGTCTGCATGCTACAGCTGCGTCTGGCTCTGCATGCAGCACACACACCTCCAGACAAGGTGTTCAAAAGATTTTTAGTGTTTAATTTTGAAATGCTACATAGCAGCTTTTGTTTTTTTGAAACTCTAAGTTTCTCATGACTGGCCGCCATGTGACTGATTAGTTTCCTAGCATAATAAAGCACATATCTAAACTCCATATTTTAGTTTTTCAACTAATGAAGTGATACAGATTGCCGGTATAGGTGAGTTTTCATAGAGAAGGGTTCAACCTAGCAGCAGCATGAAGAAATTTACAATATTTCAATATTATAATAATAATATAATAATAATATATTATATTTCCCAAAATATAAGTAATTTTTAGTTTGGGAATAGGATCCATCACAGTAAACAGAGAGTTTAGAAGTTGGCTTCGTGGGCACTTTCATGTCTAAGGCTGACGGCTGTGTATAATCCCCCTGAATATGCATTATGTTTTTGTAACCTGAGAATGAGCTGTTTATATCTACAGACACTGCTGGTTGCCAGTCCACCATGTTGAACCACCATGTTGAACCACCATGTTTCAACACTGGCTCTAGATAGGGGTGTTTCACAGCCACCGTAGTTTCTCTTTCGTTCTTGGAAAGGAGGGTGAAGCGACAGAGTTGCGATCTGCAACTACCTTGCTAAATGCCACTGAACCCTACACACTGGACCTTTAAATCAGTCATATAGGTGAATGAATTAGGGCTAATAAAAGCAAACTGCTCAGATTAAAGGGAAAACCAACAAGGGTAAGCAGTGCTTCACCTCGTTACACTGAAGATTCTCCAAATCTCTGGAACTCTACTGCGGGGATGAACGCCATCTTCCAGAAGATATTCCTTTATTTGGGAGATTGGAGATTGCTCTTGATGTGTAAGCAGCTTTATGTTTAGCTACCATGTTTGGAGCAGGTTTTATAAAGTGCTGTCATTGTCTTCAGGTTTCTGCATTATCTATGAGCACATGCAGAGTGAGGCCAGAGGTGGAAAATGAGACAGCTACTAACATCCTGTTTGTGTCAAGAAGCAACAGGATTTATGGTAAATAGTACTTATTTTTGGCACAGGCGCTAACAACACTGTTTGTATTCTGGCTAACAGCATTGCAGATGAAAGAGGCCACCAATTATCGTCACCACCGTCTATTGTTCATAAAAACTATGCAAATCATTGCAACATGATTAATTGGACAATGGTATAAATGTAAAATGGGTACATGGAACAGTTTGAAAGGAGCACTTCTAGCAGACACATTCATCAGCAGGTGCATTATAGAAAACAAGAACACAGAAGAATGTAGGCGCAATCACACAGTGTACTTAAAGAAAAACATCTGAAGGACTGATGACAACAGGACTGTCAGTATTAAGTATGGTGTGTTCCACAGGACACACAGAAAGCTGCCCACTAACATACCTGTGCAAATCTCCAAAGTGTCTGGGCCTGTCCGAACTCGATCTGCTCTCGACTGATATAACGTGGGAAAGTGTGTCTTAAGATGAGGAAAAGTAGTCTGCCTCAACTGTTCCCACATATGTACTCATACACACATGTCCAATCTCTCTGTTGTAGGGAACTTTATCCAAAAGGTTTGATGGTGACCTAAAGAAGATGATTTTATTCTTCAGTGGAAGCAGGACAGCAGATGTTTCACTCAAGAAATCAACTTTAGATAAAAGCAAGAGTGCATAATAAGAATTATCTAATATCTCTCTATTTCATGAACCAAAGTACCTAAAATATCAAGAAAGACATGCCTTTGAGCCATTCAACACCTTAACTCTATAATGAAGAGGACATCTATGATTTAAAGGTCCAGTGTGTAACATTCAGGAGGATCTCTTAGAAGAAATGGAATATAATATTTATATGTGTTTTAATTAGTGTATAATCACCTGAAGATGCTAACCCTAACCCTTGCTACATTATAATGAGTCTTTTATGTCTACAGACGCTGCAGGTCGCCTTCCATGGAATCCACCATGTTGAACTGCCATGTTTCTACAGTGGCCCATAAGGGGCAAACCAAACACTGGCTCTAGATAGGAGTGTTCTGCTGCCACCATAGTTCTCCTTCACTACGCTAGATGCCACTAAATCCTACACACTTTATGTGTCCTTTAATGCCTCATGTTTGTAGTTCATTCCTTCTTTTCTCTTAAAAACCATTTTACATGCTCACATATAGCTGGGTATGGTATTCCACCAGCATTAGTTTTTTTTGTCAGTAATTTTATCGTCAGTTATTACATGTTTTATATCCACAGAGCCACACTGAAACTACACAAATCATGATGGGAAGTCGACACTCCTGCCTCACGTCATGGACGTCCTGCTGAGTTTTCCCCATGTTCATATGCGTTTCCTCCACATTCCAGAAACATGCTTTCCATCTGGGCATGGATGTTAGCTATGCCTGTTGTGTAACTGTGTGGTGGACTGCTGACCTGTCCGGGGTGTATCCCTCCTCTCTGCTTGTTGTGCTGGGAAAGGTTTCAAGCCCGTCCCTGTGTTTAGTAGAAGTACGAATGGGGAGACATAAAAGAACAAACCACCACACTGCAGGCCTGAATCCTAAATGCTCAATAATATCAAAATCTTGAGACATGCTAGTCCTGGGCGGAGGAACTAACATCATTGACATTGTGTCTCCAGAGAAAGGAGGCAGCCTGCCATGGCAACTGGAGGACAAGACCTATGGCTGTTTCTTGAAGAAGTCCCTGAGGAGGAGCTCTGTCTTCAACTCTGTGTTCAACTGTGTGAGCATTGAGCTGAAGGGCACTGAAAGCAGCTACTACTTGTTCTGCAAAGGGGCCTCCGAGATTTGCTATAAACACAGCTCTGGTAAAGAAAAAAATATGTTGCACTTTACACTTTAAAAAAAAAAGGATATAGATTTATTTACAGGAAAATAAGGTAATACAAACACATGACATGGGAGTATCACTCTCTTTAACAGTAATGAATATATACAGTAGATAAAGTCAATGCTAATGAATTTGTTTTAATTAAAATACTGAATTGGTTGTTTTTTTTTGACGGGCCTGACTTTGGTGATCCCCTCATGTTCTCTGCAGCACCACCCTGAGGGTGACATTTGTGGTTTCGAGTGAAATGTCCCGATAACTATTAGATGGATTTCACAGGATGACTTGACAACTGTGGTGGTCCTATGATTTTACCCCTACTGCCACCACAAGGTTTAAAATATCTTTGTCCAACACTTTGTTTTATGAGCAAATGCCTGCAAAACTATAACATCACCAAAAGCTTTATACCAGTGGTTCCCAACTTGGTCTATATCTCAGCATTTGGTTCACTTTCTGTGAAGAAAAGTAAATGTAAATGTAAATTGTTTAACAGAAAAATGGCCATTGCATCAGAAACAAGAAAACACAGAATTTGTCAAAAAAAGAAGCCTATTAAGTCTGTGTGATTGTTGAAAATACATAATACAGACAGGGAATTATATAAACATGAAATAATCTGCTTAAAATGACTCGTTTCTGTTTGGGTTCATTGTACGGTTTTAATATAATATGAAATATCCATAAAGTATGTCACTTAGTCAGGGGTCATCAGTTTACTAAAGGATAGAAAAGGGCTCCACTGCTTTATACAGTACCTGCTGTTGCCTGATGTCAACCTGCATTTACGCTTTTTAGTTCCACAGATTACACTAGTCACAGTTATGTAAGTGAATGAATTTGCTATCATATTATGTAAATGAGACATATTCAATTTAACCTATACAGTCCAGGTGAGTGACAAAAATAATAATAATGATAATAATGGGCTGCTACCAGCCATCAGAACAGCTTCAATGTTCCTTGTCATAGATTCTCCAAAAAGATAATCACTCATTTATCGTTGAGATGATGATGGTGGAGGACTGTGTCTAAAATATCTTCCATAGGGTTGAGATCTTTTAAATGCAAAAGCCATAACATATGATTTATCATTGTAATCATCAAACCATTCAGTGGAGTGTTATTATGAATCCCACTTTGGCCAGGTCACAGAAAGGTAGTATAAAGAGCGAGAAAGTCCATGTTTTGGGAGGAAGCTGTGGTAGATGAATGAGTTAAACACATGACTCAGGTTTGACTTCCCTTTTTGCTTCCCCCCTTTTACCATCAGTTCAGTATGGTTAGGTTTAGGAAAATGGTTTAGAACCTTTTCATAACATTAACCAGTGTTAGAAAGCTTTCTGGAAGAAGGAGCTGAAGGTTAACTTCTCTCATGGCACGCGTTTGGCCAATGCTAACATGTGAATGCTTTGCAGGGCGTGTCTTGCAAAGTTAAAGCAGTGGGATTATGCCATTAATGGAAAACATATTCATTAAAGGACCAGTGTGTAGGATTTAGTGGCATCTATCGGTGATCGCTTGCATTTGTGTCTGACGATCTGGGAATGAGAACGGGATGTGCAGTGTGCAGGAGAAACTACGGTGGCTGTGAAAAATGTGAAACTCAGAAACTCTAATATGATGCAGTATGATGCTGCCATCAAGACAGACTTTCATATACACTGTGGCATCAAATGATGTTTTTATGGGACAGAATCCTAGAAATGTTAATCAGCACACAAACGGCCCGCCAAATGCGACCACAGTCAAGTACAATCGAGGTATTTTGAATTTCTAACCTCCATGAACGCACTTTGGCAGCATCCTGGATTTTGCAATAAAAAGCTAGTCATGGTACAAGCATGACTGTGTATATTTGCACTTAACTCTGTGTGTTTTCTGTGTATTAATCTACTCACTAAAACCCTCTCAGAGCCGGAGGTGACCTGATCAAGATCTGCAGTGGCTGGCTGGCTCCTCTGTGAGAAATGGACCAGGCTGACATGTGTCAGCCATGATAAATGAGCAGGTGTTTGGGTCCGTGTTAAGTAAATGGAGTCATTATTGATGACCTCAGAGTTCCCTGTGTGTTGCCAGTATCAGTGATGACTTCCAGGCCCCCGCTGCAGTAAAAGGGGATGTTGTGATTCGGTGGGTCAGGGAAGTACTCACAGCCTCGGGGCTGTAGGCTGCAGTGTCTGCCATGGCGGGGTTAAGTTGAGTTACTTGGACTGATGATGACCTCGATGACAGTGAAGCTCTGTGGCAGCCTCTGTGTGGCCTGGCCGTTAGCTGCTCCTGTCACGATCGGTTGAGCTCAAAGTTACATTCATGATTAGACGTTACATTAGTAACACCTGGGTTTACCCGACTATTTCATGTCAAAATGGCTGCTGTGAAAAGTGACTAAACTATATAAGGTTAACTCAGCAGCTAATTATTTGCTACAAAGTTATCACATCATGACTGATTATAGTAACGTACTGTATATCAGAGCTGAGAGGACTACAGTGCTTTTGGTCACCAGTGAGAGGAGCTCTAAAGTCTACTGAATCAGTAAGGCACAATGGTGAGTCACTATAGTCAATTCAAACAAACTACAACATGCATTCATACGTATACTGAACACATATACCAAATGCTTTTCAGCAGGTGTACAGTTTACCATGTTCACTGCTGCAGTTTAGCTTTTTACCATGCTAGCATTTGTTAATTAGCACTAAACACAAAGTACAGTTGAGGCTGATGAGAATGTCATTAGTTTTGCAGGTATTTAGGTATCAACTAGTATTCAACCTGATGATGGTGCTAGATGAAAAGTTAAAGGTCCAGTGTGTAACATTTATGAGGATCTATTGGCAGAAATTGAA
>NW_023339718.1:23278372-23280750 GCF_004916995.1 Morone saxatilis
GCCGTTGTTATCTACAGATGCTGCGGGTTGCCTTCCATGTTGAACCGTTTCTCATGTATCCCAGAAGGGACAGACCAATCACTGGCTGTGCATAGGGACGTTTGCAGTCAGTTTCTTCAACACACTTCACAGCCCATTCTCATTCCCAGGTCGTCAAATACAGATGCGAGCGGTGTTCAGTTTGTTGCAGTCTGCAACTTCACTGCTAGATGCCACTAAATCTAACACACTGGTCCTTTTAGAGATCACCAAAGTTATGCTTGTTAATTCTGAGGGGAACATGAATGGGTGTACCAAATTTTATGGCAATACATCCAATAGTTGTTGAGTTATTTCAGTCTGTCAGTTGATCCAGTCTGGAGTGGTGGACCAACTGACTGACTGACGGACTGACATGCCATCCCTACACAGGTAGCATTACTAATTATTCAAAGGATTAAAAGATAAATAAATAAATATATATAACATAAGTACTGAAATGCTAACAATTATATATGTAGGTGGGTTGTGCAAATTTCCTATATAAGAATATAGAAACTATGTCACGGGTGTAACTAAACAAGGCAAACAACCATTAATATGAATAGAAATCTGTTATATGTCCCTCTTTAAGATTTATGTCAGCCAATAAAGTGATTGAAATGTATTCCAAATGCAAAAAGTCTGAAAACCAATTAGACACGAGTTTACCTTCCACTCCATCCCCGTAGATGTCTGTTTCCAGGCAGGAAATGTGTGTGTGGAAAGTCTGGATGGATGAGACAAGATATCATCATCACTCTCAGCAGCAGTTTCTGTTGTCTTTCTCCATATGAAAAACACAGCGAACCCTCCGTCACTGTCACCTGAGCTAGATACTGTTACCCCATAGGACCGAAGGTATTTATCACTTTCTCTGTGATATGTATGCATGTCACTTTGTTACACATCTCAGGGTAATCTGTGATTTTAATTTACATCAATATGATTACATAACATGCTCCATCTGTTGCCTTTTGCTAGCACAGGGGGGAGACAAACGTGCATATCTTTACACAGACAAGAATTTAATTATTCAATTAGGGTCCGTATTGAATGAATAACTGATTCACCACGGTTTACATAATAACAACACAGATCATTACTGCCTCTGTAATGCAATTTAGGACGACCGTGGAGGGCTCATCATTCATGGCAATGTACACTTTTTTGACCCCATTACCCTGCAGTAATCTGAAAGTGGTATCATTAATATAAATGACTGCAAACTGAATGGCTTTTAATATATATTACGTGGCTCATATTGATGAAATTGCGGAACTGTGTTCACTCGTCCATTAACCAACATATCCTTTTTTACATAAATCTCGCTGCTGACTCTTAATGGAATTGATTAAGAAGGTCTTCATGTTCTCTTTCTGGTGTGAGAAAGGCTTGTTGTGTAAGTGAACACTTGGTAAAAAGGCGGGGGCGGCCTGTAGTTGGGAGAGATGGAGGTGGGGGAGAAGTAGACAAAGCCTGCTGAGCTCCAGAGGTTAAGTTCCCCACCACCACCACCACCAAGCCCACAGGAATGTGTGTGTGAGAGAGTCCTGGAGGCTGCATTGTTGTCTGTGGTGCATCCTGCTCTGCAAACACTGCAAAGCTGCCATACTCCAAGACTCTGATGCTTGGACTTGGGAAGGAGCCTGTAATGTGGGAGGTCTGGATAGCAAACAGCCAAACAAGGCATCATGTGATATAGTTGCTGTTTGTTGTGGGAAAGCGAGGAAAACCTCTGTGGAACAGAGTCATCTCTTAACAAGTAGCACTTTGATGCTGTTTAAGCAGGGGGAACCCAACAGCAGGACACGTTAGTATAGGTCTGTCCAAAGGTAACAAAATCCACCTACCAACACCTCTGCAGCCCACTGGTTAACATCTTATATCTTCTATAAAATTCAAAACAAAAAAAAAAGATTCCAGGAAATAGTCCAGCACATAACCCCCTGCAAAACCACAAATTGTCATTTTTACACCTAAGTAAGAATTGATTGAACAAATTACATATAACACGTTATTATAGAAGCTTTAGGTCAGGTGGACTTTTTTACCTTTGGACTGAGCCAGGTTAGCAGTTTTGGCTCCCACCTCCCTCAACAAGAAAGCCAATAAGATCATTTCCCACAACTCACAAACTATTGTTTAGACAACTTTTATGTCTGCACTTTATTATAGAGACATTTTATAATGTTCTGCTGCTCTATCATTAATAAAGCAGTTAAACGCTGTTCATCACACTGTATTAACGCTTTATCATGAACGACACATTTGATGCTCATCACTCTGTATCGCAGATTCGGATGGACTTCTTTACTCATATTCATCACATTCATGTTCATCTATAGAGTTCGACCTTG
>NW_023339718.1:23280820-23291560 GCF_004916995.1 Morone saxatilis
CACTATCTTTTTACAGAACTACTTTCAAACAAAATGAACTGCAAACTGCCCTCAAGCTAGATTAGATTTTTATGACTCTTGTGATTGTTTTATTGATTCCATTTTGTTGCATGTTTGTCTAAGAAAGTTTCTTGTCCTCTCTTTTGAAATCTTGATCTCAATGAAGCTGATTAAATAAATGCACTTGAATGGATGATTATGAATCATGCCTTTCAAACAAGAAAACTAAGAAATGGATGTGTCAGGGGTTTTCCTGCTTCAGCACTATTGATTACTGTGACTAGTTCCTCCTCTGCTGTACTTACTAGTGTTAAAGTCAGAGCTATTTGTGCATGTTAATGGCCTTGTCAGAGGCCCCTGCTTGAAATGTACTTACACTTAAAACGACTGTTAACCACAGCAGGACAATTGATTTGTCAAACAGAGTAGTTCTCCACATTTCCCTCCCTGTCTCTCCGCTGCTTATGCCTGGTGTACAAGTGTACTCTGTGGCACTCTTAAGCACTTCTGGGTTCAAGTGAAGGAGGTGTTGTTTTCAGGAAGATTTCAGACAGGAGGAGTTGGAGGGAGAGCGAGAGGTGTCTGGCTTGACTTTCAGCTCAGCGCCAACAAGCTGCACTTCACCTTCCAGCTGCTCTCTGTCCCTTCAGATTCAAGGCAGGGGAGGGAGCAGGGGCCACAGGGAGGGAGGGTGGTAGGAGGGGTCTAGATGGTGGTGGGGGTCACTGGACGGGTGGGGGCACGCTCTCGGGCGCACAGGCCCTGGAAATTTCCGTTGTATGTTTCAGCTCTTTTCAGGATGGGAGGGGTTTAGAGTTAGAGTTGGAGTTTGGGCTGGGGGGCGTGGTTGGGTTGGGGTTTGGGGACTTGGCAGCCAGCCAGCCACAGCAGGAAGCTTGCTAGTTTCACACAGACAAATAAAGCAGTCCTGGACACTGCCTGGCTATCTGAGCGCAGCACTCCGTTCATCACCCAAAAAAACAGGAACTCAGAAATGAGGTCTGCACGGGTGGTGGCACAGATTGACTATTTACTCACAGCTGCACTCAACATTCATATTTCCTTATTTTATGTAGACAAAGTAAAAGGCATCAGCTAGAGAGGATGCATTTCCCGTTTTTCCTTTCAGCTGAGTCACTTCCAGACTTCCATTTGATAATGTCTTATTCTTCAGTTGTCATCAATTTACACTATATACACCTGACCTTACCACTGTACAGAAGTAGCCAAAGCTGCCATGGATGCAGTATGGGTTCATATTAATTAGTCATGTGTCAAGTGGCCTTGTTTACTTGGAAAATGTTCCCTCAGCTGGACTCAATATGTAAACATCCTCATTTACTGAACCTAAACAGGCAATCAATCAAGTCCTATTTTAAGTGCATTTCACAATAGGGGATCTGACATGATACTGCAAAGGGATCTGGAATAAAAAACAACAGCAAAACCTCTTCATAGGCTGTGTGGCAACAGCCCAACTCACAACTGAATATCTGGAAACAAAAACAACAACACCTAAACAAGCATGGTAATTGTAGCATGAAATGTTGTTTTTAGGTTGAGAGGGATGCCGTAAGTTTATTTGGCCTGGCAAAGGTCCAGCTTTTAAACCGGAGGCAGGAAGAAGTGGAGCAGAGCGAGAGCCAGCAGGCCCGACAGCAGGCCTGGAGAGCAGGAGGTGCTGCTGTGCATCAGGTGGACAGGATGTGTGTGTTTATGTGTGTGTGTCAGAGTGGGGAGGGTTGCATGGGGCAGGTGGACACTGGTGCAGCTTGCGGGGGGGCTCAGGGCCCCTAGCAGGTGGATGCTCAGAGAATAGAAATTAAAAAAGGGGGGATTAAGGGGATGAAAGGAAGCTAAGGATTACTTGTCTCCTTTTCTCCACCAAAGATAGAGTACAAGCCAAGGGTCTAATGCCAAAACATCCATTTGTGAGTGGGGGCAACATTTATTACCCAAGGAAACACATTTCCACCATATAGATGATCAGAAACTGTTCATATTTGGGAAACCCATGTTTCAAAATAGGAACTGACATTTTTCTTTTAAATAGATTTAAATCAATATTATTTTTGTTATTGATCATTCTATAATTAATTTGTTACAGTAAGTGATCAGTTGTTCAGTCTGTAAAATCCCCCCAAAATGTGAAAAAATATTATGTCACAATTTTCCAGAGCCAATCATTTCTTCAAAAGACTAAAGATATTTCATTTACAAAAAGAAAGAAAATCACATTTGAGAATGGGGAACCTGACAATTATCAACATTTGTGCTCAATAAATTGACTTACAGGTCAATACTTAGGAGGATCTATGGGCAGAAACAGAAGATAATAAATAAATAACTATGCTTTCATTAGTGTATAATATGAATCATTGTGTTTTTGTTATTTTAGAATGAGCTGTTTTTATCTACAAAGGGACGGGTTCTCTTCTATGAAGTCTGCTGTATTAAACTGCCACATTTCTACAGTAGCCCAGAACGGACAAACCAAACACGGGCTCTAGACAGGGCGTTTCACTTTTTTCTTTTCTTGAAAGGCTGTATTAAAATTCTTGCAATATGCAACTTCACAGCTAAATGCCACTAAATCCTACATGCTGTTTTTTTAAAGGTCCGCAGTTGCAGATTGCAACTCCCTCACTTCAGCCTCACCTTCCACCCCCCTTAAAATTCAATAATATCTTAATTTTTTTTAATTCCATACAAACACTATAATAACTATATAACTGTAAAAAAAATTGGTTTTACATTGCGCTATTTAGTGATTTCCTTGAATCTCCAATAGGACTTTAGAGAGTCACTGCTCCAATTAAACACATATAATGTGTTTATTAGTGAGCTTTGGAGGTGCTGGTAGGCTGGTATATTTTGATAACTTTGGACAGAGCCAGCCTAGCTGCTTCCCTGTTTATAGTTTTTATGCTAAGCTATGCTAACCAGCTGCTGACTGTAGCAGCATATTATTTACAATATAAACATGCAAGTTATATCAATCATCCGATCTAACTATCAGCAAGAAAGCATATGCACGTCTCCAAAATGGGAAACTATTCCTAAACTAACTAACTAAACAGCTTATCAATTAACCGAAACGTTGCCCATTAATTTTCTGTCAATCAACTAATTAATTAATCGACTTATTGCTTCAGCACTTCCTTATTTTTTATATTACTTTTATACATACATGACTTTCTATTTAGCACCATCAGGTATTCTGTAATAGTTGAAAGATGTGTGTAAATTAAAATTAAGTGAAATGATCTTCCTTTACATCCCTCACAGCCCTAATTCCTCCAATTACTATTCTGACAGCACTCATTTGAAATAAGTAAGTCTTCAAGTTGTGCCTCTGCCTCCATTTTTCTGAATGAAAATCAATATGATCTCATCACAATTAGAGTGAAATGACTCCTTACTCCTCCACCCTAGTGCCCCCCGCGGGTTAGTTTGTTTCTGTGGTTGTGTGTTGGTGAACATGGCCTCTGCAGTGGATTATGGCACACAACATTATTTATTCATGGCCGGGAACGATAGATGTGGTGCACTCCTCCTGAGTATTGTCCATCTGTCAGCTGGCCTACTGTACACACTAATGTAATATGTGAGTCCTCAGGAGGCGTACTAATAGCCGTTCATGTGTTAACGCTTCACACTATTTATCTGTGTAATAACACTACCGTTAATTATAATTAGTGCCTTGTCGTCGGAATGTGATTTATCTGTCCCTGAAGAAGTGCAAGACAAACAGCGAGTAAAGTGTGACCTTACCGGTTTTTATTTGATCACCACTGTGCTGACAGCAGCACCCTCTCACAAGACACCTCTAACATGGGAAAACCTCAGGTCTAATTGCTCCCTATAAGACACTTTATAATCCGTCTCTAAGGACTGCTGTACACATCATTTTACACAAAGCTGCAGATAATTTAATTTCCACCCAGGGAGCTTTCAGCATTAGCCTGTAATAGAAAAGGAAGATTGCTGCCAGATTTCCGACACAAGTGCCTCTGTATCACTGTGATCATGAAATTGAAGCAGCAAAATCAGTTTTCCTCTATTGATTGTTTTTCTTCTGAATAAGAAGGCTTTACTTAAGTTGTTCAAACTCGCCCAAGGCAGATTCCTATATGCAATATGTGACACTTTATCAATCGCTGTGCAGAACTCTCTGTGTTCTGAGCCATGATTAATAGTCTCACTTTTAACATTGTTAAACTTTTTAGGCTTAAAAGTATCCATAACGTGTGCATATTCAGTGAAAATTAATTTTAAATTGAGCACACTGCAGATTCAAATGCACCGAGAGTGATACCTTTACATTATGTTGCTTCCATCTGTCACCAGATGCTGTAATTTGTGTCACACTGAGAGCTGTAAAAAAAAAAAAACTCCTTTCTCCAAACATAAATTATAAGAAAAAGGTGTTAGACTCAGCTGTCATTTAATGAAATGTAACAAAGTGGATCGACTGCAGACAGTTTTCATAATAATTTTCTCTGGTGGAAAGATAATATTCATTTTCACAGTCTAATGAGCAATGCATTAGTAAACTACTCTGCATAGACAGATAATAACATGCGTTATCATGTACTGTAATACTCCAGATAGCTACACATGGCAACATCTGATCATCTCTGGGGACTGTGGATCTGTGTGGCTTCAGCTTAAAAAACACACAGCTGCTACAATAGACTGCAGTGTGGAGGGGTGTCTCACTTTGATCTTTAAATACCCTCTAACGTTAAGGCACGCTCATTGGCTTTGATTTTTTTTTTTTTCCTTTTCTTTTTTTACAACTGCTGGGCAAAATGCAGACGCTCCCTGGAATCTCTCCTTATGTAGCTGTAGTACAGCAGAGAATGCGAGAACACCTATCCTCTCTTTTTCTTTTTTTCCTCCCTCCAGCACCACCACCACCACCACCATCTGTCCCTTTCTTCCATTTCATGTGCTCAAGCAATATCCACACCCCTCTCATAGCAACAGCACAGCGCCGCCGCCCCCCGCGCCTTGCAGTGAATTTTTCTTCCCCTGGATCTTCGCCTCGCACCATGCAGACGGTCCCTTGGCCCTGCCTGACGGTTCAGTGTTCCCCCCTCCCCCACCAGCCGTGCTCCTGTTTCACTCAAAGATGGCGTCGGCTCTAGAACCCCTGGTCTGTGGCTGCATTTTTAGGCTTGTTGTTGTCTCCGTTTCGCACGGTTTTGGCACCTTCTCCGCGGCGGCTCGACACGAAATTCCGGTGAGTAGCGGCGGAAGCCGGATGGGGGCACATGAGATTTTTTACACGGTCTGCTTTACCCGAGCTTCCCTCGGAAACCAGAACCGGACCAGCTCGGGCTTTCTGGGGAACCGCGAGAGGTAGAGGGAGAGAGGGGTACGGAGGGATGATGGTCGCGGAGGTGGGTGGGGGGTACGGAGGGGGGAGCCGAGGCCTAGCTACTCCGCTCCAGCGGCCTTGTCTTCACCGCACCGCACCGCAGGCTGTAACGTTACGTGGGAGGGCGGTTGGTGGAGGGAGGAAGTGAGCGAGGCGGGGACCGCTCGTAGGGACGCGTCTGAGCGGGCAGAGGCTCCTCGCCCATACCGACGGCTGAGCGGGAGGCCGCAGAGCATGTAACGCTGCAGAATCCGCGGCTGTGATGTCTTCATTTTTGCACTTGCCCGCTAGCCGAGATGGCCGTCTGCAAGTTGCATTGTGCCTTTTACAAGGCCGCGATCTCACGTTAATATCTGAATGACATTCAAACTGAGATTATTCGCGGTGTGTGCTGCGGGGTGATGGTGTGTATTGTCTGATATGTCGGTCGAAGAGGGAATTGTTGTCTTTTTGAGCTGGAGCGCTGGCTAACCTCTTGTTTCATGCTGTTTACGTTTCGGGTTAGCGAGTAACGTTAGTAACATAATCGTAACGTTAGCTCGTTGGTTAGCTTCTAACGTTAGCTTGCTAAACAACAGCTGTTAGCGGGAAGGCTTGTTGTCAGACACTGAGCTGCCCAGTATCATATCAGTGAGAGTAAACACCGCAGGAAACTGTTTGGCAATGCGGCAATTGACTTAGCTTTGATTTTTAGCTAGCCTCTCAGCTAATGTTTGCTAACAGTCTGTGTTTTGACTGCATCGTGTTTACGTTAGCAACCCAACTAGCCCAGTGGTCAAGTTGCTAGTGCAGTTATTAGAATGATGTTTATCCTTTTTATACCTGATCACTTCCATCATCGTATGAGACACATGTGTCATTTCTAGTAGTTAGTAGAGGCCGTGGGCATGCTCGATGGTTCATGTGTACTGGGTTGGGGTTTGCAGTGATTTCCTTTTAATATGGGAACTGCATGGTTGTTTACAAACTGAAACAGCAAGCTGTGTAGAGGTAACGTGTGTCAGTAGGAAGAGTACTCCTCTTCCTCACTCCCAGTTTTGTTAGTAGTGCATGGTTAAACCTCATGTGTGGCTTTGTTTATATTTGGTGTACCAGTGTTGTTTAAAAAGTTGCACCCTCTCTACGGTTATCTGCATCCCATCGTCAAACTCATCATTTAAAGACAACTTTGTTGCCGTGTTGTTTCTTACTTTGTCAGAAGATGTTTAACTTTTTTTCTGCAAGGTTTTGCTAACCTCTGTTTCTGTGTGTTGTTTTCTTTTTTTTGTGCAGGGTTCCTCAGAGAGGAGAGTGCAATAGGCATGAAGGTGATCAGCCCTGGCTGCTCCCTGGGGTGAGATATCTGTTCTGTCCCAGGCCCACACTGCTGGAATAGTGAGACACCGAGAGAGAACAAGGAACGAGGAAACCTGGATGCAGGAAAAATCTTGTGGAATTTTATACTCCACAGAAAAGAGATTTACTGTGTTGCCCTCACCTTTATCATTGAAACACTAATTTCACATCTCGGAGACCATGATCATCTTCCACCACTCACATTGAGAATTGGCTAGTTTGCCACAACCAGGAACAGTTATTGTCCATATTTAGGTATTTTGCAACAGGAAAAGTGGGAAACACCTTATTTTTGTGAAAGCCTCTTCTATTATCAAGATCTATTCTACCCTACCTTGTGTGCTGAGTCGGAGTTTAAGTTGCTGATACACCTGCTACTTCCTCCTCCCCCTGCTTCTTGCCAGGGACCTTCACCTGGCTGGGAGCGGGTGGTGGGTAGACTGCATTTTACCAGGTGGAGGATTGGCTCAGGGGGTTTGTGCTATGGTCAGCTGCTCATTACCGTCCTGCTCATACTCAGCTTCTGAGGGACTCTCTGTGCGACCCCAGGACAAGGGATAGTAAGCAGGCAGAGGGCAAGAGGAAGAGGAGGAGGCGGCGGCGCTACGGCGCAGGCCAGGTGTTTCCTTGGCTTACACTACCTGTTTTTCGTGTGTGGTCATTGCGGTAAGACCGCAGGGCTGCACCCACTCAGACCGCAGCCATGGTGAAACTGGCAAACCCAATGTACACTCAATGGATCCTAGAGGCCATCAAGAAGGTGAAGAAGCAGAAGCAGCGACCATCAGAGGAGCGCATTTGCAATGCGGTCTCCATGTCCCATGGTCTGGACCGCAAAACGGTTCTGGAGCAGTTGGAGCTTAGCGTTAAGGATGGTACCATCCTTAAGGTCACCAACAAAGGTCTCAACTCCTACAAGGACCCCGACAACCCTGGGCGCTTGGCTCTGCCCAAGCCCAAAGGTAGTGGCAGCTCTGGAGGTGGAGGAGGAGGCGGCGGCGGCGGCGGCGGCGGTGCGCGGGCGTACAGCAGCGCACGGTGTGGTGGTGTGTAGTGTGGGTTGGTCTCTCACTCCCATTCAGGGAAGAAACCGGGACTCGACTGGAACAAGTTGATTAAGCGGGCTCTGGAGGGGCTCCATGAGCCTGGTGGCTCCAGCTTAAAGAACATTGAACGCTTTCTCAAGTGCCAGGCTGATGTGGCGGCCTACTTGTCAGGCAGCGGCTCCATGGGGCCTGGCCTCTTCCACCAGCAGCTGAGGGTGGCCCTGAAGAGGGCCGTGGCCCATGGGCGCGTGGCTAAGCAGGGTCCACTGTTCCAGCTCGTCAGCCGCAGCAGCTCCCTGGACGACGGGACTGGGACGGTGTCTCTGGAGTCACTGCCACCTGTCCGGTTGTTGCCCCATGAGAAAGACAAGGTATTGTCTCTGCATGTACCTCTACCACAAACAAACCTCAAACTCGCACATGTATGTTGCTGATCACTGTTGATTGCAAAAGTTTTGTATGGATGCATTACATGCAATAAGAAGAATAGCTGTACGGCACTTGGTCTGTTGGCATTACATGTGTCTCATAAGCTCACTAATATTCTGTTGAAAAGACAAATGCAGTTGAGGCAAGAAAGCTGCTGTGATTAAACTTTTTGGAGCAACAGAAAAAAGTGATCTGTGAACAGAAAACATAAACAACACTTTTTGCGGTCCACACAACACATTCCTCTTATATAATAGCTGCTGCACAACCAGAATTGTCCAGATCTATCAATACTCGAGACGTTGGCACTGCATTTTCACTGCTTGTTCAAATTGGTCATGGCCTACATGGCGGTAATTACTACAGCACAGTAAGGTCTTTGACTGTGTGAGTGTTGGTTGTGAGTTTTCATCCAGCATATGGGGTAGTGGTTTACTCCAGATAGCACACAGTTATTTTAGAAGTGACTGAGAAGGGTTGGGCAACATTTGTTAGATCAGGCAGATGCCAGAGAGCATCTTTGTGGTGAAGATGTTTTCGGTGTGTGTTAGTGAGACCAGGGGGATCAGGTCAGAGTACATGTTAGAAAGACTCCGCTGAACCATTTGTTCAGCGTTTCATTGCGTTTCAGCTTGAATTTATGAGCGACAGAATCCCAGGTGTGCCTGTGCCGTGGTCCAGGCAAGCAACACCGGCGTGATGCTGGGCGGGCGGCTGGTGGGCCAGTTTTCAGCAGAGGATCAGTGGAGGAAGAGGTCAGGGGAGATAGTCACATGGCGCCCAGCCTCCTGCAGGGAGTGTGGACCAGCTGCAGGGCTGCTCCCTGTCAGGAACTGTCAGGAGATGGGAGGAAGAAAGGAAGAGAGGGAAGGGGAGGAACACAGACAAGTGAGAGAGAGGTGGTCTGTAGTGGTGCCAGAGGAAGAGGCTTGGATGACGCAAGCCACAGGCAGAAAGAAAGAGAGAGAGAGAGAGGAAGAGGCAGACATGCAGGCGACAGAGGAGAGCGGGAACACACCCACTTTTGTAACCTGATCAGAGAGCAGCCGGCTGCTACCCTCTGCTTCTAAGGGCTGCGGACATGTGTACGCACACACACATATATATGAAACTGCATGCAAAGAAAGAAACACAGAATGGCATACATAAACAAACTGAGGGCATGCTGACACGAGACCACACACACCCATTTCACATGTCATAAATCCTCTACTTCAGACTCCCACAGACATGCAAACGTGCATTCCAGCAAGCAGCTTGTAAATAAAGCCATTAGAGCTACGCACTACTCTCTGCCAGCATAGTGGCCCATCATTGGATCATATGTCACTCAGGTTAGCAGACAGACACTAGCTAGGCCCTAAACACTGTTTTGACTGGCTCCTGGTTTTATCTGGCCCCTGTGTGTGTGTGTGTGTGGAAGGCTGTGCAGCCAGCTCATGGTAAGGACGGCCATACACACAAAGTAGGATTAGCCTAGAGAGCAGGCTGGAGTCACATGGGGTCTGCCTAACACAGTGACCTGCTTGGCTGCAGATGGCCTACCTCTTAAGACGGAATAGAGATCAACCTCCTCTTTCTTTGTGACTTAGCCACCAATCGACCGGCTACTCTGCCTCACACAACCGAATGAAAACAAACACATCTGCATTCCTCAGTGTGAAAACAAGGTTTCTGCATGGGTGAATTCATTTTTTGATGCAACTTCATATTGCACCAGCTCTATCAAATACTGTAAATTCAAACTTAGCACAAGCTTTAAAAAAAATGCCACCCTGTTCCTGTTGCCTGTTTGTGAGTCTCATCTTCAGACCAGATTGGACATGGATAAGCTGCTGCAGCAATGAGGAAGTTGACATTTGTGTCTGGCATTCACACAAACCTGTTTACTTTTCTTCTTGTGATGTTGCCTTCATATACCCCCCCCCCCCAGAGGATGCAACCGTACCGCTGCTCAATCATGTGTGTCTTGCGAGTGGCTGTTAGTGTGTTCTTGATGTATATGTTGCCCTGTGCCTGTGCGAGTGCCACATGCGTCAAAGAGATAGTAAACTGCGCGCGAAAAGACAGTCGAGTGTTGCATGATCACTCTCCTCCTTCCACTGATGCATCATTGCCATATTTCCCCGCATGATTGCTAACCGTTATGATTTCCCGAGGAAAGGGGGAGAGAGTGAGTGTGAGTGAAGGCAAGGGGGGAGGGCAGGGCAGGAAAATCAAAACAAATGTCTAAGCACTGGCTTTGACCCCATTTGCAGGGAGATTTGTGTACTCAACAAGCTGATGTTTGTATCCGAGTGCTCCATTCAAACGGGATCCCAGACCCTACTTCTGTCTCCCCCCCTCTCCCCCTAATAGGGTACCATTGCCAGGTCACAAAGGGGGAGGTGAATGGGGGAGCGAAGTCAACCAGGGGTCATTGATATATATATATATATGGCAAACCTCATTGCTTTCCTGAGCGCCCGTTAGCAGTATGAGGCTATGGCCATTAGGTGGGATGGGCTTGACGCTGAGCCTTTGTGTGTATATCTGTGTGTGTGT
>NW_023339718.1:23291660-23292171 GCF_004916995.1 Morone saxatilis
GGGGGGTGTTGGAAGCAGCCTGAGTCAGAAGGAAATGAACCCAATAAATCAAGCTCTTGTCCCTGTCTCCTCCCTGCAGCCTACCCAGCTCTCTGCAGCTATGTGCATTTACACTGTTGTCCTGCAGAAAACATCGTTACACCGTCTTCAGTGAATGCCATGTTGTTGTTTTTCCCATTTAAATAAATGATCGGACTGTCCCCTGTGAGTTAAAGTGCGTGTTCCGACCATAGCTGTGTGCCTCCGTTTTCATTCAAATAAAACATGATGATCTGTATTCTCGTAGTGTATTCATTGTGGCCACCAGGAATGTGCTTGAGAATAAACTCTTCCTTTTAATTTATCAATAATTTTTGGCAGCTACTGTCAATAATTAGTAAATGTTTAGTGATAGCAGTTGCATGAGTATGGGAGGGTATATTAAGGGGAAAAGTGTCATTTGTAGCTCTTCTAAAAACCAACTTGCCATGCGATGATGAGCAGTATCTGCCTCTTAGCCAGTGAAAAGGTG
>NW_023339718.1:23292189-23306196 GCF_004916995.1 Morone saxatilis
GTGCTGTGTGAACAATGAAAATCATTCTTTAAGTCACATAGTTTGAACCTGGCAATGTTGGAGGCTCCATGTGTTAAAAGGATATTTTATACAAAAGATGTTTTATTATGAATGGTCTTGAGTATATCTTGTGTCACTGTATTAAAAGATTTGATTGTGTCTGTAAAGGCACTGAGCTGCCCCAGGCTTTTTTGGTTTTATTGTGTTGCAAGTCTGAATAATTAGTGGATAATTAGGCTTTTCTGACACTGATGAACACAAACAGAGGAAGTCAGAGTGAAAACAAATCTCTGCAGATTCATTTGAATTAAGCCTGAATATAAAGGACAACATTTGAGCGTCTTTGAGTCAGGTTTGAGTTGAGTTGGGAGAGCTGTGACACAGATCATGCTCTGTCAGGTTCAGGTGGACTCATTGGACTTCGGGTCTGGATTCTGACTGGTCCACTCCAGGGCACTGATGTTTAAAAGCTTTGGCTTTTTGTTTGGCCGTGTGTCCTCTCCCATGTGGCAGATCTCTTGCAGATTTTGTTGCAGTGGTTTACCCTCTACCTTTAGTTCCTTCAGTGGCGTGCTGCTGTGAAGCATCCCCACAGCATGATGCTACCATGCGGTGTGCATACTGACATGCGGTGTGGGAATCATCAAACACAAGAGTTTAGCATACGGCTTAAAAGCTCCACTTTGGTGTCATCAGATCATAGAACCTATTCCACGTAGTCTGTCTTCCACGTGCCTGCTGGCAAACACCAGCCTAGATGTCATGCGAGTTGTTTTCAACAGTGGCTTTGTCTTTGCTGCTCTACCATAAAGCTGAGAATGTGGAAGTAGTCAGGGGAACAGATGTCCTATGCACAGTGTCTCCCATTTTCCCCATGGAGCCCTGTAGCTCCCTCAGTGTCCATCACTTGTTCTCTTCTCACACAGACACTCTAGGCAGACTGTTAGTTTTTCTCCTGATTAACATACTGGACACTCTTGATTGATCCTTTAAAACAAATAAAAAATGAACTGACCTCAGATTTGTTTGGTGGAATGTTCCTTTGTATTCGTGACATTTTTGTTGTAACAAAATTGACTTCGCTTGAGTCGAACGTTCCTGATACGGTGTGTTTGACCTAAAATTACTTGTCACACCTTGGTTACACAGAGATGAGCTTCAAACAACCCAATATGTCACTTCCAAAAACAAGGCTTGAAATTTGAGCTAGCATCAATTTGAAGAGATTTGGTTTTACTTTTTAATTTGATCACTGTCAGAAAAAATCCCAATTACACCCACTGCTTTTCACTGTTATTAAACAATAAGATATGAAATGATCAAAAAGATTTTTGTCTAAGTGCATGACTATTACAGATTTTGAAGTTCTCCTGTGACTCTCCAGTGACATTTATGCAAGTTGTAAATATTACAAAGTATGATGATTTTTATGGTTAAACTGTAACTGTAATATGAGTTTGACTTCTATCTGCTCAGCAGTAAAGGGAATGTGTTGCTGAAAGTGACTTGCGGTATACTCAGAGGTAGCAGCGAGCCACCTCTACCCCTCAGGGCTTCCAGGCTCCAGAAACTTTCAAGGAGAGTCACCCCGTGGCCCCTCCCTCTTGTGTTTGTGCCTGTGTGAAGTGCACCTGCAGTGCTTCAGGGATGTGATTTTTCAGCTTTATTGGACACACAAGTCCCATCTGATGTGTAACAACATGTTAAGAGTTGTCCTGCCTTTTTCCCGAACACAACCCTGGCTTAGGTTTCTGCTTGTGTGCATATCAGATAATGTGTTTGTTTTGTATCTTGAGTACATACCTGCTGACATGGTTGGTGTTTTCGGGGACACACTAAAAGATTTATGCAGCCCCAGAACTGAATGTCTGATGGCGTGTTTCAGAATCGGTGTCAAAATGGGACACGTTGCCCTGGAATTAAACTCCTCAGCTTGTGCAACCAAAGGAACAGAGTTACAGCTTTTGATCCAACAACACAGGAGTCAGCAGAGACATTGACACACGAAGGCAGCCTCTAACATGACATGTCACATAAATTATGCAAGCACACTCATCACAGTAGCTCTCATGCTCCTCATTATCCTAAACTCTCTGTTCACAGATCTACATGCTGTATGGTGTCATTGTAGTTTTCAGTCTGTTCTTGCCTCGTTAATACACACCGTCATCCACTGTGGCAGGACACACAAGGCCACTTTGTTGTTTTCATTTGTTCAATTAAGCTGTTAAGTTGACTGACAGTCTCAACTTTCTCTCCCCCTCTCCTGTGTCCCCCTTTCCCTTCTGCTCTGTCCCTCTGCCAGCCGGTGGCTGAGCCCATTCCCATCTGCAGCTTCTGCTTGGGGACCAAGGAGCAGAATCGCGATAAGAGGCCAGAGGAACTCATCTCCTGCGCCGACTGTGGCAATAGTGGTGAGTGCTGCTGTGTGATTAGTGTCTTTAAAAACGCCACAGCACCAGTTTTCAAACAGTTGTCTGCAAAGTATAGGTGTGTTTGTTAAAAGTAAAGTTCTTTCAAATCTTTAGTCTTGTCATTTTTTTGTTTGAAAAGGCATTTGTAAAAAACAAATACCAGCACAATGCTAAGCACACACACTGGAGCTGTAAAAAGATTGCTATGAGTTTAATTTTATGAGGCTGCCTACTATTTACAGTGCGCACGCTTCCACTGCCTCAGGCGCTTCTTCTTCAACTGAGATAAAAAAAAGGAAGTAATAGTACGAGTAATTTCATCTTACTCTTCAACTGACATTTCAGCTGATTTTATCAGCCTTCAACTGCTTTCAGTGGTTACGTCAACATAAATTTTACCGCCTTCATTCTCTTACTCTTCAGCTGACCTTTTAAGTGCATTTATAAGTTAACTTACAGTCGCATTGCTCTTGAGTTTATTTGCTTTCAGTGGTTACACTTCAGCTGACACTTGCAACTCAATTTATCACACTTTTTTCCACACACAACTCAAAATCCTCTCAGCACTTTTACTTTAGCTGATACTTGAAGTTAAAGTGCTGAAAGCACCTTCAACTGACACTTTTTTCAGTATTTTAACTATTTTAATGGTTCAACTGCTAATTTGCAGCTGTGAGCACACCTACGTTAGAAACACCTGCAGGAAATGTAGCCGTAATATTCTCTACAATTATTCTGTATAGTAGTACTGTTGTTATTCTAGTTATTTTATATAATTTTAATGTATTATTATCTCTTCCCCCTTTTTGGGTCAAGGATGCCATGTTTAAACTCAATGAACTAAGATGAAAACAATGGTTGAATACATTACATCCTGGCTCTGCTCTATGTGTTCAGAAAAATTGGGTTTCCTACGAAATCTCCTTTGTAGTATTTAGTAGTAAGTTGTATTATTCGCACTAAGGCCTGACATTGCTTCGTAAAAGCAGAGGAGAAATTGTGTTGCTCTTCTTTCCTCAGTAGGTTTCTGTCCCAGACAAGGCCGTCTTGTTTGCTATTCTTCAAGCAGAGCAAAAGCATTGCTCTGACAGATTGTCATTTATGTTTGCACACTCTTTATACAACCAGGTTTGATTCTGTGAGGGCTTTCAATTCCAAAAGGAGCTTCTTTTTTCTCTCCCCTACAATGATGCAAGTGGGTCACGGCTGTCAGTCAGTAGCGACAAAAAAAAAGAGCCTGTGACGTTGACGCACTTGTTTGTGTATGCATATCTATCTATCTGCAGGCCACCCGTCCTGTCTCAAGTTCTCCCCAGAGCTCACAGCGCGAGTCAAGGCTCTGTGGTGGCAGTGCATCGAATGCAAGACTTGCAGCAGCTGTCAAGATCAAGGAAAGAATGCGGTGAGTGGATGAGCGAATATGGCGGACTGGCAGGGTCTGTGAACACTCGTCTCTGCTCAAGTGCCAGATAGAGATGCTGATAGACGTTATCTGTGGTCCTGGGATTGAGTTATTTTAGTCATCCTCAGCATGATCAGCTTTCTCGTACTTGTCAAGTAAGGAATCATTGTTATGCAGGTGTTTGTTGGGTGAGACAAAATGCATACTGCCATCTATAAACGGGTAGTACAGAGTATTTCAATGCATTTTGTTATGTGAAAAGGTCATCAAAAGTTGGAATTAGAATGAGCTCAGGAGCTTTGATCAGACCTCCAGTAAATGTCTCTTCAACATCTACCTCATATCGATCTAGTTGGAGACACTGACTGACCTGTATTTGACTTAATAAAAATAAACTTTTGGCCCAATATATTGTTGTTGCTTTCATGTATGCTTGCCATGTACAAGGCCTCACTATTGAAGTGGGCCACTGAGACTCACATCTAAAGCCTTTGATAATCATCAGTACTTGTGTGTGTGTACTGCACAGGACAACATGTTGTTCTGCGACTCCTGTGACCGGGGCTTCCACATGGAGTGCTGCGATCCTCCCCTCACGCGGATGCCAAAAGGTAAATGAACTGGACTGCTCCTTTAACGCATCACCTGCCTTTTCATTACCCATTTACACCCCCACCCCAAGAATTCAATTTGCATCAGTTCTACATCTGAAAGAGTACACAAAGCTCACACATTACTCCTCTATGTTACATTATAGTCACACTAAATGATTTCTTGAGCTGTTGCTTCTAACTCTTAATGAAGCACCTAATGCTTCACCATTAAGTGCTAATGTATTCGATATGTCCCAGAGCATGTTGGTATCTGCACTGAAGCCTGTCTCGTCTAATCCACCTCAGTGTATGTGAGCCGGTGCTTTCTCTCTTCCTCTCCCAGGCATGTGGATTTGTCAAATCTGCCAACCCAGGAAAAAGGGAAAGAAGCTTTTACATGAAAAGGCAGCACAAATCAAACGGCGCTACAACGCACCGCTGGGACGGCCCAAGAACAGGTAAAGAAATGCCTTCAGCTAACGGCGTCTTCGTCAGTGTCGGCCAAGTGGAGAGCTGCCACAAGCTGCCATGTTTCTCTATCATCAGAGTGTAGACGAGTTAATAGTTACAGCTTACAGCTATGTTTTTATTTTATGGCCATTTATCTTCTTTGTCTAATGAATAAATAGATATCTATAACAGTGTGTGGTTGAGCTGTCCTCCAGTAGCTACATATGTAGTCCCACAAGCAGGGCTCTGGACCCATCAAGCTGGGTTACCTCCTAACACAGTCTTAACCGGAGTCCCTACTTCCTCCACAGGCCGGGGCGGCCCTTCAAGAAGCTTGGTGGGCGTGGTCGGCGGAAGCGCTCGGCCTCACCCAACTCATCCTCCAGCTCGTCCTGTGAGGGTTACCCTGGGGACGACCGGCTGCTTTTTTCGCTGCGGGATGACGACGACCTGTCGCAGAGCAGCCTGCGCTTCAACAACAAGACCAAGGGCCTCATTGACGCCCTCACAAAGTTCTTCACACCGTCGCCCGAGGGCCGTAAGGCGCGGCAGGAAGTGGTGGACTACTCCCAGCAGTGCCGCATTCGAAAGAAATCCCATCGCAAAGGAGATGGAGATGATAGAGGGGGTAAGGATCAACTGTGTTTTTTTATTACATCCCTTGACTGTCATTGCTGGATGAATGTTTTCCATAAATAAAGTCAGTATTTTATGACTACAAAAAGTTCCAAGATTAGAATATGTCAAAAATAAGAATATGTATGTGACATGGATATTATAAATGGCTTTGGAATTGCAATGCGAGTGAGCACACAAAGTAAAGTGAATGTACTGTATTATATTTAGTGGAAAAAGAAAGCTACTTTGTAACAGCCAGTGACAAAATTATTAATGCACTGTGAAAACATGTAAAGTAGACTACAAATTTAACATCTGAAAACATTCTACAGCATGAATTGGCAATAGTTGCACTTTATTGAGTCATCAAAATCATAACTTTCATGCAGACTTTCTAAATGCTTTTATCAGACTCAGTTAGGGGTTGTCAGCTAGATGGTTCGCTAACAAACAGACTCTGTACCACCAGCTGTTATTGTGATGCATAGACTCTGCTTCAGTGTTCTTTATCCCATTTTAAAAATGATCAAACCCTAATGTTACATATTTGGAAATTGTAGAGGGTAAAAATTGTTGAAAGAATTGGTTTGTCATTTTCTGCCTCAGAAAATTATTCCTTATGCATAAAAGGAAATTGCTTTGTAATATGAAGTGCACACCTGCAGTTCTAACTTTCTGAGGCCAAAAACACACACACACACTGTCTCTCTCTATCTGTCTCAACTACAGCAGAGTAGAAGATAATAACTGTTACAAAGCAGACGCATCAGGAGCATTCATTTCAAGTCTCACTGGCACTAATGTTACTACTGTTTTGAGACACTTTGTTGTACAATGGATAAGCAGGTTCCTAAATGTTATCAAAACCTGCATGCATATGTATAAAATGACACATCCACCACATTGGGAGGTTTATCATTGTAAATATGTCTGCATCTGTGGGGATATGATATGATAATGTCATAATGATAGCCATCTATGACATACTTTACTTGTGTATTTGGATGCATAGTAGGTACTACGTTCACCTTCACTGGTTAATGTGGAATCCCAAATGAAGTGAAACACATTTTCTGAACACTTCATGTCCTCTGTGTTTGAAGGCTATCTGAGCTCACTCCAGTGGCACCATTTAATACAAGCAGAGAATGTACTAATGACAGAGCAAGGTGCCAAACCACTCATTCATGATATAGGAAACCCACCACAGACATGTCGGTCTTTCACCCTATTCCCTGTGGGAAATTAGCGGACTTAACTTAGAACTCAAATATTGTTTGATTTTCAGGGCTTATTTTATGACAACTGTCAACCATGTGTAAATGTCTCAATGTCTGCCCACTGTGACAGTAGCGCTATTGTAAAAATCAATCAGCAGGCATCTTGCCACCCCATCTAGCAAGCTTCACACTAGATTTGCATTAATGTCGACTGTGTTCCGATCCCCAGACAATCAAGAAGGCAGCGACTGGCGTGATGAAGATGAAAAACTGCCTGGCCACGAGAACCTGACGGAAAAAGATATTGAACTGTTCAGACACATCCAGGAGCTGGCACTACAGGTACACAGACAAAATATTAAATGTCTTTAAAAATTTGGTGAATGGAAAGAGATGTGACAGTGAGGAAAGAGGAGCTGAAAAGAAGCCAAATTGTAGAGTGAGACAGAATGAGCACGGGAACTTGGGAGAGAAACCTGTGAGCCTATGACAAAGGCTGCCAGGCTGGAGTCATTGAATGTGATATTATTTAAACCCACGGTGTGCAGCGGGGGAGCTGGATTTCAATGGTGATGAGAATGTGGTCAGAAAGAGCAGAGTCAACAACAGCCAGGTTGTAAAAGATCTGTAGGATGTAGGAACGTTTGTGGGTGGAAAAGTCAATGAGCTGTGAGAGACCATTGTATTTCAGCACTGAGAGAAATTAATTTGCCATGGAACAGCTGCCAGATTCAGCATGTATATTCAAATCAGCCATTAGCAGAGATGCAGAGCAGACAAGGAGTGTAGGATTCAGTAAGGATCAAAGGTTCGGTTTTAAATGTCCAGTAGTAGATGGAAATAATGAGGTAATTAAAGGCTTCACTACAGGGCAATTAAAGTATAGTGTTGTCACTGGAAATGTGCTTGAATGTCACATTCTGCTTGTGATTAATGGCAAACACTAGTCCATGTTTGATGGGACAGCGCTGGTCAGTGTAACCATACCCTGGAGGCACAACGTGGTCGTGCATGAGCCCTCTGCCAGTCACATACAAAGACACACAAAGTTGGTGTTGGTGTCAGGGGCTAAGGTTGGCCTCAGCCGGTGTAGTTACATTAGAGAGTGAGTAAAGCAGGCACATTAACAGCCCTTTTAATGCAGCGCAGCAGTAGATTGACCAGAGAGTGGTTTGTTTGGCCAGCATCATTGGAGTCACATAAAACACTATCACAGATCCCGACTGGAATATTCACACAACTGTTTAAGTGTTCGATGCAGGCAGAGTAGTAAGAGTTAATGATGTGTGAAAAGGGTCGATGTGATTATCTAGGCTGAGTAGCGGTAGATTAGAGAACATGGTCATCATAAACGATATGCAGGGTTGTAAAATTCAGAGAAGCTCCACATAAAGCTCCATCATCACGTAGCAGGTAGCTTAGTCACTGACAATTTAGGAGGAATTAGAAGGCAGGGCTTCTGCTCTCTGACTTAATTGATTGATAGTTTTAGCTCTATTATTATCTCTTTTTGGGTTCCACCCAGTGTTCTGTCTGGCTAGAGTGTAAGATCCTAGGCCAGTAGTCCCTGGTGTGCAATCTCTCTGCTTGCCACATAATCTGCTAATCTCTCCTTTAGTAAACCTGGAATTGACCTTCCATGTCTCTCCCTCCCTTTGTCGCTCACCCACACAGAAAGTCGGGGTGACGGGTCCACCAGACCCTCAGATGCGCTGTCCGTCAGTCATCGAATTTGGAAAGTTTGAAATCCAGACGTGGTATTCGTCTCCCTACCCACAGGAGTACAGCAGGTAAGCCAACCCACCATAATGAAGCACAGCAGCATAATGTACTTAGCTCCCAGTTCTGCTTGTAGGCACAGACATTACCACCAGCGTAATTATAAGGTTGTTTACAGTCCCACCTACTTTGGCAGGTAACCAACCAGAGACAGGGAGGTCATTTGATTCAGTTCCTGAGGATGTATTAATTTTTTCATGTATGTGTATGTACGAAATCTGACCCACTATTCTGCTTACCAAATCTGCCTTCATTAGGTGTTTGAGAGAGAATATTAGCATACATCCAAAGCTCACTGAGCAAAATGATCTATATTAACCCTTAAATTCAAAAATGTTAGTTATTTGCTTCTTTCAAATCAAGTGCTGTTTATTATTGATTAATCTGACAATGACTTTCTCAACTAATTGATGAATCGTTTGGTCCCTTTTCCCTTTGCAGACTACCCAAGCTCTACTTGTGTGAGTTTTGCCTGCGCTACATGAAGAGTCGCAGCATCCTGTACCAGCACATGAAGAAGTGCAACTGGTTCCACCCCCCTGCCAATGAGATCTACAGGAAGGATGAAGTCTCTGTATTTGAGGTGAGGAACTGAACTATCAGTCCATCTTTCACAGATGGACTGATAGTTTCTGAACTGAAAGATGAAATAATGTGAGGGTGGATGACACCGTAACAGAGTTTAAAGTTATTTTTATTTGTCATATGCGCAACGGTTTTAGTGAAGCAGTCACTGTTCTCATGCTCCGCCAACAATGCTCATACAATATGTACGAAATGAAAATTGTGCATGTAAAAAACAAAAAAAGAATAGATAGAGAAAGATATGCCTCTGCCGAACACACAAACCGCAGCGAGCTGTAGCCACATCCTTTACCAAAGATGCCTTTCTTCCTCCTTCTCACCTCGAAAGTACATCCAGTATTCTAACTCCACCCCGGTAGTCACCTCAAACTACACAACCCTAGAATCCTTTCTCAAAAGTGTTTTCCATGCTTTCCATAGACTTTTACCAATGCCTAATCACAATAATTTAAAATTCCTTATGGTAATTAATTGACACCTCTACCTACCGTAGTGTAATATTCTTTTGTTTATGATATCAAGGAAAGTCACTTATTATTAGAAGAATTCCTAATTACCAATTTACGTTTAAGCTCTTCTTCTGGGTCTCGTAGCGCAGCAGCAGATTAATTCAGTGGATTGTTGTCTGCAGGCCATGGCCACTGCAGCTCCTGTTACCCCGCTCTGCAGTCTATCCTCACTCGGAGGAGAGCAGAGATAACTGGCGAGCTGCCAACCTGAACCTCCCTCCTCTTTTCTCTTTACAGCTCTTTGTTTCTCTCCTCCACCCTCTCTATCTGCTGGGGTCTCCAGAGACACGGCTGAGATCATTGCCTGACACTAACTTCTCCATTCACCTTCGTTTTGTTCCACAGCTCCCTAACAGCAGCTCAAAGATGTACTTCAGGACAGTAGTGTTTCTGGGACAGTCATTTAGGAAAAACTTTGAGTCATTGTGTTGTACTGATGTGTTTTCAGGTTGATGGAAATGTGAGCACAATCTACTGTCAGAACCTGTGTCTGCTGGCCAAGCTGTTCCTGGACCACAAGACCCTCTACTATGACGTAGAGCCCTTCCTTTTCTACGTCCTGACCCAGAACGACGGCAAAGGTTGCCACCTCGTCGGGTACTTCTCCAAGGTATCACCGTGCTCCCTCATCCCTATGCTGTTGTTTTGTTTTTCATTTAGAATATTGTATCATACCGCCTTCATTTTCTAGGAATACATACGTCTGTAAACTGTAACCACCCTGTGCAAACTTCAACAACTTCATGAACAAAAATGGAGGGACAAATATATTCAAATTAAATGAAATTGAAATGCATTGGCATCTCCCCATACTAGTGCATTCCTTCAAACATACAAATGCTTGTGTTGTGTCCCAGATAAACACTGGGCTCTGTGAGCTCCGTTACCCCTCTGTGGAGTTTGCAGTCGCAGGTGCTCCCATTAACATGCCACCTCGCTGCCAAAACACAGCAGTTAGTGAGCGGACGCAGCATCATCAGCACCCTGCTGTACACCCACACAGGCCTGCTCTGTGATGTAGTTTCCATGATTTGTTGTTTTCTAATGGTGGAATGCGTTTGTGCCTGTCCCTCTTTTTCAGGAGAAGCACTGTCAACAGAAGTACAACGTATCATGCATCATGATTCTTCCACAGTACCAGCGCAAAGGCTATGGACGCTTTCTCATTGACTTCAGTAAGGGCTTCAGCCTCAACACACACACACACACACACACACCAGTAACTGGAAAATGTGACTGTTGATACTCTTTCTGATGCACAAAATTTCATGTGATGCTATTGTGGCTCATGGTGTCTGTGTCTTTGGTTTGTTCCTCCCTGTCTGCAGGCTACTTACTGTCCAAGCGCGAGGGCCAGCCAGGATCTCCAGAGAAGCCTCTGTCGGACCTAGGTCGGCTGTCCTACATGGCCTACTGGCGCAGTGTGGTGTTGGAGTGTCTCCACGAGGTCCGCGATCGGCAGATCACCATACGACAACTTAGCAAACTGACCGGGATCTGCCCACAGGACATCACTACCACCCTGCACAGCCTCAACATGCTGGAGCAGCGAGGAGACAGGTCAGAGACAGGACCAGCATGCACTCAAAAAACACATTATTTTGTGCTGTATAAAATGGGTCAGAGGTTAATACTGTAGTCCCATATAGTTCCCTAGCTCCTCTATATTGCATAGTGTTACAGGTACATTGAGATTCTCAGTGAGCTGTACTTGTAATAAACCTGTAGTTTAATTTTTTTTTTTTTTTTTAGAACTTCCTCTGCATTAGCATGCTACATAACGTACTATAGTGCAGTGGGAGACAAAGGGAGGATCTGGTTTCTAGACGCTACTTAGTCACAATGTATTAAAGGATCTTGTAAAGCTTAACCCAAATGAAACAGAATATGGCCAGTAGCCAGGTTACACCTTGCGTGTAAACAAAGCCAGCCAAAATGTACTTTAGTAGGATCATTGCTCACAAAGCAGTCTGATGTATTTCAGTTCCACTGACCCTCAGTATAGGTTAGGTGTCCTGCTGCTGCTTTAATTAATTAACTTCATTTTGAAACCCTGGTAACACTTAAAATACTTTACACTTTGATAACAGGAGGAAGCATGATGGGCAGTTGGCTGTGTGTAATTAACACTGTTTCAGTTTACACCAGTGGTTAATGTCCTATCACTGTCTGAGAGTGTTGACCTATGAAACAGGGTTTTTGGTCACAATGATGTGAACAAAAACAAAATAAGTGACAAAATTTCACAGAATGTTGAAGTTGAGAAGCTTCCGTAATGTAAATACGCATAGACATACCAAAAATACACAACACTTCACATGGGCTTCGCAAGCTAACATTAACACATAGCTGTGATGCACACATACATACACTGACATACACGGCCACAGTAATGTGATTTCTCTGTACTTGCATGTGCATACAGAGTTATAATGCTCCTCTTTCTTTTTGCTCTGGTTCCATCAGGATGGTTCTGGTGCGAAGGGAGAAGCTGGTGATTAACCACATGACTCGCCTGAAGGCCCGGCCACGGCAGCTGGAGGTCGACCCCGAGTGTCTCCGTTGGACTCCTGTCATTGTAACCAACACTGTGGTGTCTGACGCCGATGGAGATGATGACGATGACGAGGAGGATGAGGAACCAGAGGAAGACAACCGCAAAGAGGTAAATACGTTAAATTTATATTTGTGAGATAAAAGATTGATCCCAAAGTTGCTGTACATTCTTGATTAATTATTAATTTTATTTAACTTTATCTGTAAACAGATCAAACCAAGTCACAAGGTCCCACCAATGTCCTGGCACATGCGCCAAAAGAAGAAGAGGGACGAGGAGGAGGAAGAGGAAGAGGAAGAAGAGGAGGAAAGAAAGGGCTTCCTGGGGTTTCCGATTAGCCAAAGCTCTCCAACTTCCCCTCTCGTTCGCTGTCCACCCCCTGTCCCAGAACCAACACGACCCCCTCCCCCAGCAAATGGGGAACGCAGACCACGGGGACGCCCACCCAAAAACTGGCCTTGGGGGAAGGTGAAAGACAGTGCACGGGTTGGACGACCGCCTAAGAACCGCCCTGTGGAGGACGAGGATGATGAAGATGAGGAGAGGACAGAGGGAGGAAAAACCGCAGGCTCTGCCAGCAGCCCCCCTTCCCTTTTCTCCCTGGACAGACAAGCAGAGTCCACAGCTTTTCACTCACTAGACATGGCCAGGCCCTCTATAACCCCTACGCGAAGAGGGCGGCCCCCAAGGAAAAAGAGAGGCCCTAAGCCTAGACTGACAGAAGGGCCTGGAGAGGGGCTGGCACAGCTTCCTGTCGTTTCCAGGTTGAATGAGTCTCCACCTGTCAGGAAGAGCTGCTTCAGTGAAAGCAGTGAAGAGGAGGAGGATGACGATGATGAAGATGATGAAGAGAGAAGGGCATGCTCTCCACCCATCCTCACCAAGCCTGCCATGGGGCTTAAATGCAAGGTAAGAAGCTAACAGTGTTCAGATTTACTGGTTCTGAAATAATGTTTCATTCTAACAAATCTCATTTCTGGGTCTGTAGTTATCATTTAAAGCAAAATTTCAAAGGCACACCTAATTCCCCGTCCTGTTTCTACCTAGAAGCCACTGAGGAAGCGTCGCTTTCGCCAGCGTAGCCACCCTCACAGCAGCGTGGTGACAGAGACCATTTCTGAGACCACAGAGGTGTTGGATGAGCCCTTTGTAGACTCAGACTCAGAGAGGCCAATGCCCAGGCTGGAGGAGGAGACGCCCCTGGGCCACCCACTGCACCGCTACCCCCCAGGCCGTTCTGCTCTGAGGTTGTCTGACCCAGCACCCAAAAGGGGCCGGCACTCCAACCTCACAGATTCAGAGGAAGACGGTGAGCAGACAAGCTTTTGCTGTCAGAAGTGGGCAGGACTTGATTTTTGGTTTGTATACACAGCCATACATGCAACTTTATTTAACACTGGCTTTTCTTCTTGCCTCCCCTTTAGAGTTAACACCTGTGCTGAAGCCCGTGGCTGCTCTGCCAGCAATGCCATCAGAGAACCTATCGTCCAACCCTGAGGTCCCAGTCAAGAAGAAGAAAGGGTGGCCCAAGGGAAAGAGCCGCAAACCACTGCACTGGAAGAAACGGGGACCTGGTAAACCACCTGGGCCCAACCAGCGAGCAATCACCGACAGCCAGGCCCAAAGTGGGGATCCTCCACCCCCCAAAATCAAGATGAAGCCTGGCCGCAAGCCCCGGAGCTGGTATCTGCAGCGAGCCCAGGAGGAGGCAGAGAGGCAGGAGCAGGAAAGACTGTTGGAGCAGCAGCTGGACAAAGACCCTCAGCTGCTCCAGACAGATGAGCGGAAGCGAGTCTGCAGAACCAACACCGACAGAGACAACAAACAGAAAGACTCTGATGAAGAAGATGACTTTCTCCCTAAGCCTGTTGAGCAGAAGG
>NW_023339718.1:23306296-23331914 GCF_004916995.1 Morone saxatilis
CCACCATCACCCACACCACCCCCATCACCACTCCAATGAGCTGGACCTGGAGACTATGCAGGCCGTCCAGTCCCTGACACAGGGGGAAGCCCAGGACGAAGAGACTGAACCCCAGCCACACCACGGGGCCTACCAGGACTGTGAGGAGACCCTAGCTGCCTGCCGGACCCTGCAGAGCTACAGCCACGCAGGGGAGGCGGAGGAGGAGGCCCTGGCCTTAGTGGAGGAGTGCGGGGCGTCGCAACACAGCAGCCCCCTGCCTAATCCCGCAGTGCCACCCCTGCCCAGTCAATCTGTGCGCTCGGTGAACAGTCCGGGGTTGCCCTCAAACATCATGGACACAACAGCAGCGGGGCAGAGGGGAGGCACGCCTGGCCCCACTGGAGCAGGGGGCAGTGGTGGAGGTGCAGGAGCGGGGTACACGCAGATCACGCCAGAGCATCCCAGTTCTCTGTCCGCTCCCTCCCAGCAGAACATGGAGACGTCGCCGATGATGGATGTGCCGTCTGTGTCGGACCACTCCCAGCAGGTGGTGGACAGCGGCTTCAGTGACCTCGGCAGCATAGAGAGCACTACAGAGAACTACGACAACCCCAGCAGCTATGACTCCACCATGGGCGGAGGGGGCAATGGAACGGGGAATGGCGGGAACGGAGGGGGAATGTCAGCTGCTGTAGTCGCAGGAGCTTCCACAGCTTCCTCCTCATCAGCCTCCTCTTCAAGCTCGGCCACGCCGTCCTCTTCCTCCCAGTCTAACAGCTGCTCCTTTGTGCCAGCCCCCAGCCTCACATCTTCCACAGGAACTGGAGGATCCCAGCTAGCGATGGGCAGCTGTAGCCTCATCCAGCAAACAGGACCAGGGCCCAACAGTGGACCAGGGGCCGGTAATGTAGGGAGTGCTGTGCCCCAGCCACCACCACCCCCACCGCCGTCCAACACTCCCAGCTGTGGCATCAAGTCTCCTCAGAGCTGTGGTGTGATCGAGAGGCCGCCCAGCACCAACCAGCAGCAACAGCAGCAGCAGTCCCAAAAAAAGGTTCCTCAGCAGCCCCCTCAGCAACAGCAACAAGCCCCCAACCCTCAGCCTCCACCATCAGCCCCACCACCACCGCCGCAGCAACAACAGCAGGCTCTGTCCCAGTGTAGCATGGGCAATGGCTTTGCCTCCACACCCATGATCATGGAGATCCCAGAGAGTGGAGGCGGAGGAGGGGGCCGCACCCTGTATGAGCGCATGGGTCAGGACTTTGGCACAGGGGGCTACCCCCAGCCCTCAGCAACCTTCAGCCTGGCCAAACTTCAGCAGCTCACAAACACCATCATGGACCCCCATGCCATGCCCTACTCCCATTCAGCCTCTGTCACCTCCTACGCCACCAGTGTTTCTCTTTCCAACCCTGGGCTGGCCCCTTCACCCCACACTCCCCTCCCTCAGGGCCAGCCCACTATGACCCCACCTCCTAACCTTAGCTCTGGCTCCATGAACCTGGGTTCTCTGCAGTTGCAGTGCAACATGCCCACCACCAACATCGGTCTGGGACCCCCACCACACACGCAGCGGCTACAGGGCCAGATGGCTACAGTCAAAGGCCATATTTCCATCCGATCCAAAGCCACTCAGCAACTGGCCCCGGCCCCACACCAGCAGCAGCTCTATGGCCGCAGCTCAGGGGCTGTGGCCATGCAGGGCACACCGCGCACCTTGGCGGTGCAGCGCGGTATGATGCCAAACCTCATGCCTACGCCAGCACCATACAATTCCATGAACATGACGTCCCTCAATGCCATGTCAGCTGGCTACCGAATGCCCCAACCCATGATGAACAGTGGTTATCACGGCAATCCCCCTTACATGAATCAGCCAGCCCAGTACCCCATGCAGATGCAGATGGGCATGATGGGAGGGCAGGGTTACCCGCAGCAGCCTATGCAGCCCAATCACCACGGCAACATGATGTACACTGGCCCCTCCCATCACAGCTATGCTGGTGTCCCAAAACAGTCACCTTACATGAGCAGATGAGCAGCCAAGAACTGAAAAAGGAGACATGAGGCCAGAGCTGATACTCGCTGTACTCTAAATGTCCATTACTCCTGTTCACCCTCTCCAGTGCCACGACAGGCACCAGTGAGTGAAGGTGGTTGGAGACAGAGAGGGTCTTTGGGTTTCCTGTTTTTCTATGTTGTCATTTTGTCCCTTTTTATTTGGGCTCGTTTTCCCTCCCCTCCCAGCTGGCTGTGTATGGGAGCAAGTCGATAGGATTCCGGGCTGGGGTGTGTACATGGACCTCGGCCGTACCATGCTGCTTCAGGCCAGGCCTACACAGTCCTCTGTAATGTGGTTTCTCACAGGCCCTGGAGCCTCCTCCTCCTCGTGATGTACAGGAGGAGAGTAGGGGAGGACAAGGATGACGAGGAAGATGCACAGAGAAAGACAATACAGGAGTACCTTGTCTGTTGTCTGACTGCGAATGAAAAAACAGTGGTTAACTGAATATATTCAACCATGCACACAATCTTTTAATTGATATGGGAAGCCTTACCTTGAAAAAAGAGACAATGAAACATTGTAGGCGGACTCTTGTTTTGTTAAACATAATGTTGAATCCTATTTTTGTTGTCGTTGTTTTTGTTGATTGTTTTTTGAAATACTCGTGTGCAGTCCGACCTCTTATATGCTTTGGTCTTTATATGTGTGGCATTCTGAAATGGTGATACACCTCCTTGCTCTCTCAGAAATACCCAAACATCTCTGTGGCCAAGCGGTCAGACAGCTTTTCACCTAGTTCCAGAAAAGCAGAGGAGTAGGGCCTACAGTGTTTGAAGTGTCGAGTTGTTTCTAGAGTCTGCTTCCCAGATGGACGGTGTTGTACCAAAAACAGCAAAGACGCAGAAGGGAGGAGCGCGTTACTGTCTTATTATATGTCCATAAATGAAACAAGTAGCATTATTTTCCAGTTTGCTGCCACTCTGAAACGTTTAGATGTAAATATTCTGGTACTTCCCAATATCCAGCGCACACACACACACACACAAAAATACACACTGGCTAGCTGTCGCCAATTGGTGGCTAGCTCAGGAAAGTACAACATTCAGCTGTTCTTGTCCACACTCCACTGACAGACGGTGTACTATGTCAGCCTTTTTTAGCAGTTTAGGGATTGCAGAACAAACTGTGGGTTTTCCATTTGACTGCTTTAAGGAAAGTCAGTTAACTAGCTGACCTCCCCTCCTTAAGTGTTAGTGACCCAAAGAGGTCGAGGAGTCTGCTTTTGAATGGTGTATTTTTTCTGTAATTTTTTTTTATTGTATTTTTCTTTTCTGCGAAATTCTGCACTCCCATTGGCTAGAAATATGGCGGTAGACAGTTATCCTTTATAAAAGGTGTGCCTAAATGCCTGATCTAGTGCATGGTTTGGCCCTCACATAGAGGCACACTCATATGAAAGCAGGGTCGGAGGTGAAGTGTTCGAGGTCCTGTTGGTAATGGCGTTCAACTGGCAGGGGTGAAACGGTTGACCTTGTTGCTCCATGTACCAGTATTCAAAGTCAAAAGAGGAGTTTTCGTTTTCTTACAGACCTGACATTGCATACTTTATTTGTGTGTATTGTTCTGTTCTGTACTTATTTTTTGTTGTGTTTCTTTCTGAATTTTATCAGACTGGGCAGCTTTCTTTTATGACACAAGCTGACTCTTTTTGACTTTAGAAAACCTATTGTAGAGAAAATGTTTTTTCTATAATATAAAAGGAAACTCTGACATTGATATTGGTACTGTCATTTTTTTCACTTCTGTTTCAGGAAAAAAAAACAATACATATTTTTTAGCTCGCCTCTTGGGTAATAATTACTAAGAAATTCAAAATTTAAAAAAATTACCACTCACTTTTAGTGACTTTAAGATGCCTTTAACCTCTCCATTCCATCTCATCTCTAGAGTTTTTCTATCTTTGTGTAGTATATTAATGCTATTTTAAACAAAAGGACTACAAATATCTAAAGGTCACTTGGCATTCTTTTCTTTATCTTTTTTTTTTTTTACTTGTGTGTGTATAGGATGACTTCCTTACATTTAAGAGGCATGTAAAAAGGAGCTCAGTATATTTCTGTCTGTTTATATCGCTTCCCTTTTTGTATCCTTTGTAATTGTACATGTTGCGTTGTATGCTAAGAGAGAGCGCAAAATAAAGAGAGGAGTGACAGCTGGGCACAGTGAAGGTTGATTTGCGCTCAGCGGCCTCAACTCTCTACTCTGTCCCTGTATGTATTTCCATTTATTCTGTTTTTTTTTCTTTCTTTCTTAGCAAGTACTTTCAAAGAACTCTGTACATTTTAACATAAAATGAAAATAAATTATGTTGAGCCATTCATGTTTTCCTTGAGCTTTTTAAGGTGTTCGTCTGACTCAGATCTACAATTAAATTCGTAGTTGTCATTTCAATTTACTCCAGATTTATTCCAGATTTGCCCCAGAGGGATAAGTATACTAAGTACCATGCACGTTTTCCAAAATAGTGAACCTTCTTGTTTAAAGTGAATATCTTATCTTTGGAAATGCAATTTTAAAGCGCAAGAGAGGAATTAAGCACTTTAAGTACTGGACAAATTGTGGCAACCTTACATACAGCAGACAAATGCCCCACAAACTGTTTATCAAGCTTTCTTCATAACACTGATACTCATGACTACATAAGCAACAATCAAAGAGCTTAAAACTCAAAATGAATGTGTTTCATAAGATCTGTGTGTGGGCTGGGGTTTAATAACATTTGACAACCCAAAACCCATCTGATTAAAATGCTGTTGCAGTTTATCTCTCGTATAAAACTCTGGCATAAAATAGTGTATTTATGTAGAACCCCATCTATCATAGCTCATTGAGGAAATTGATTTCAGGTTCTTTAAATACTGTTTATTTTCAGAATTTATATTGAAGCTGCTGTGCATCACCTTTTAGGCCCCTACAACTATTGAGGATGAGGGTGGCTTCTACCTGAGTTTTGGTTATGAAGGGCTTAGGGTGTGATTTATTCTGCCTAGTAGCAGATGGTTCAGGGAAAGACCAGATTAGACTAGTTATTAAATTTCTTTATTCATTCTACCCCAGTTAGTGAACAGTAACAATGGCATTGGTTTAGTCACTTATGGCCTTGTTTCGACCACTTGTGGCCACTAGATGTCCCTGTGGAATGTCAGTGTGTTATGTCAAAAAGCACTGATGTGAAAGTTAGCTCCTCACCCAGCTTCACACTTTATGTCCTTGGATTCTGCTGGGTTGTGAATAACATGGTCTCACTTTCAATGTGATATCTCTGCACACACGGGAGTCACACTTGTCAGATCTATGTAATATAAACGCTCAGTCTCTGATCCAATGATGTCACTTGAACTGATGTCAGTCCTCCTTATTTCACCAATACACTGAAGGTGTTTGCTTCTAAACTTCTAAAACAGATTTTGATCACTCATAATATGCTTCCATTTTGGATGATAATTACTGTATTCACCTGGTGTCAGTGTAATCATTATGTAACATTGCAACTGCTCCCTGATGGGCTGATTGGTTTGCAGATCCTTGGTAAAAGCAGTGTCCCACAGAGAGGCAGCAGCTCAGAGGACTTGCTTCAGCAGCTTCATCACGCAGCATCCACACATACCTGAAACTGAAACGTTTTTCAAAATCAACACCAGAGATTCAGCTTTTTCTGCATCAAGAGGCTCCTAATGGCAATCGCAGTGTAAAACTGATCCCTATTAGTGAAGTGTTTAGTTCTCATGTCTGTGCTCTTCTGTTCCACCAACACTTACTGTAAGGATTCAACTGACTGACACACAGAGTAATAATTCTCACAACCTCATTGTTTGCATGTGTGTTGAAACTTTGTCTTAAGGGTTGCGAGCTGCATTTGGAAAGAAAGGTGGAGCTGGAGACCGTGAACAGTTTTCATTCCTCCATGTACTCTGTGAAGCTCTTAAACTCAAATAAAGCTTTATTGCTTTAATGCTCTTTTGCTGCTTGTAAATCATAGCTGAGACATGGTTGCTGTTAGCATGCACTATATGGTAGGACATATAGAGGCTGTGGTATTTGTGGCTATTTGCAGTATGTTTTCATATAAAGGCTATTCAACATATTGTGCACGAGACACTTTAAAGAAAACCGTGGACTGTATGGTGTGTTGAAATATTGTAATTATTTTCAAAAGTTTTACAACATAAGCCAGGTGTTGCATTTAAATACTGTGTCTTCGTTTGTTGTTCAAATAACATGCGGTGATCTTTACACAGCAGTTACTGAAGTGGTCAGCATGAAAAATACTCTTTGGATGTTATTTTATTATGCATAAATAAGAAAGACTCCAGAATCAGCACCCCATGGTTTACCATTGCTATTTCACTATAACCATGTTTGGAATATATATAATATATATGTGCTATTTACATAATAAAATATTAAGTCCAATGAACTGCATGCTATTCTCAGGGAAAGCATTTACTCTTAGCATTTCCGTAGTATGATCAGTGAAGTTTCACACTATGTTCCTGCATCTATTTGTTTGAAAGGAGAGGAACTCACAAGATGAAATCTGATACTGGAAACAAAATGTCAGACCAGCGACATGTTGGGCCAATCAGCGGGCAGTTTGACTGGTGTTTACTGTAGCTCTTCCTTCACGGTCCAATCACAGCCAAGTCACGAGCCACCAGCTTCCGTATTGTTGACCTATGACTCCATTAAGTGGGCGGGGTTTTATAGTCTTCGTGGTTTCTGATTGGTTCAATTTACTCCCCATCCCGTCGCGCATCAGGATCCGCTCCACCTAACGGGAAGCAACGACGGCTGCTTAATCTTTCATTGGGGAAAAAAGGGTGAAAGGCGAGACGAAAACGTACAAATTTGTCTTCGGTAAGTCAGTTGCAATTTATGAACGGCTCGAGTGGCAAATGGTCATTTTTCAGTCACAACAGCATCGTTATTTTGATGTATTTTCATCCCCTGAACCGGGTGACGGGGCTTTTCCTCTGTCATGAGACTGAGGCAGGAGGAGGGACTGATGTAGCATCTTGTATGGAGTCGGAGGCCTTCAACTGCTGTGTGACATATAGATATATAGCTAGTTAGCTACTCGGCTCAGTGTGTCTTTGCAGTAATAACTATGTGTAACCGAGCTGCAGGTTGTTCAGGTTCCTGCAGCATTGAGTTGTATCCGGTCTGAACTCGATAGCGTTGTCGCATATTTAATGAATATTCCGGTGTCAAATATCCCGGCCACCATAAGTTGACGCTAACTGAAGAAGACTGAACCTAACTGCACTGTATAAAGTAAAACCTTGATACGCACTGCCCTCTGTATGGAGATGTGTATATAAAAACCTATACATTTAATTTGGTCATATCTCTTATATTATATCACTTATTTTTTTATGAGGATTCTTTTAGTCACGTGTTGCTTTGACAACGTTTTTAAGTTATATTTGTATTTTTTAATGGCTTTAGGTGTAAAGGAAACACAGACGTCACGTGTGGAGTCAAAGAAAAAAGAGAAGTGTGTAGTGACATTGTATGTATACGAGAAACATATTGAACACATTCTGTGCTAAGGAAGTTAGCACCCTGTGTGACCAGCAGCGTTATCCAGAGCTAAACCCAGCTTTTATCCACCAGAATAGTGATAATGGAATTACTGGGTTTTATTTAGTTATTAATTTTTGTCCCAATCAAATACAGACTAAGCAAAGTTACACCAACATGTAAAAATACTTGAATTTACTGTTAAATAACTGAATTATTACTTTTTATGAAGTACTATAATCATTGAATCACATTGTGTAAAGTACAAATCCTCATTTGAGATGCTTTCTTTCTCCTTTCATCATTAGCCTCTCACCTCCAGCCAAAATGATCCACAGCCTGTTCTTAGTGAACGCCTCAGGGGATATTTTCCTGGAGAAGCACTGGAAGAGCGTGGTCAGCCGCTCCGTGTGTGACTATTTCTTCGAGGCCCAGGAGCGCGCCACTGAGCCGGAGAACGTCCCACCAGTGATCCCCACACCACATCACTACCTTATCAGTGTGCTCCGACATCGCATTTACTTCGTTGCAGTCATCCAGAGCGAGGTGCCGCCGCTGTTTGTCATTGAGTTTCTGCACAGAGTCGTCGACACGTTCCAGGTTCTGGCTCCCTCACGTTTTCCAGTCCACTTCCAGTTTACTTTAAATGACTTATATCTGACTTTAAATACTGTGTTCTTTGTTCTCAGGACTATTTTGGAGTGTGTACAGAGGCTGCTATTAAGGACAATGTGGTAGTGGTCTATGAACTGCTGGAGGAGATGCTCGACAACGGCTTCCCGCTGGCCACAGAGTCCAACATCCTCAAAGAGCTCATCAAGCCTCCCACCATCCTCCGCACAATGGTCAACACCATCACAGGTACGATCCATGTGCACACAGTGTTTGTAAAATTAAAATATTATGTCAAATCATGATGGTGTTGTTCAATGTAATGTGCTATAGTGTGTAAGCGAGGTGCTGGAGAAATGAGTCCAGGTAATTGGTGTTTAAATGCACCAAATAATACCGGATAGAATCAGTATCAGCCATTTGTGTGTACTGTGTAAATGCGCTTGGTGTTTCACATCTGGTGGATGTCTGTATTCCAGGCAGCACCAACGTTGGTGAACAGCTCCCTACAGGCCAGCTGTCAGTGGTTCCATGGCGACGCACCGGAGTGAAATACACAAACAATGAAGCCTATTTTGATGTAGTGGAGGAGATCGATGCGATCATCGATAAATCAGGTATTGCTCTGAACAGCTCGTTGGTCAAACACTTCACTGTAGCCGTGCTTCATTATTTAGCCTCTTTATTAGTTGTGGTTACACAGATCACTTAAAGGAAAAATGCAAATGACACGTCTCTTTCAAATCTCATAACAGAAATAACGTAGATCTGATAAATTAGATTATTGCATGACATGGACATTTTTACCATGATAACATTCTCAGCACATTGTAATGTAATTTGATTTTCTTTGATAAGAAAATGGTCAGATAAAAAATATTGAAAAGCATAAAATATGAGATATCAGCAGTTTCACTTCTGATTTATTAGTATATGCCTTTAAAATGAGTTTTGTTGTTTATGAATGTGGTTTTTGCTTTGTGTCCATTTCTCACATCAACCCCCAACCCGCCGACTCAGGCTCCACTATTACAGCAGAAATTCAGGGAGTTATTGATGCCTGTGTAAAACTGACAGGCATGCCTGACCTCACTCTCTCATTCATGGTGAGTTTCCTCTTTTCTCTCTCTCTTTCTCTCTCCCTCTCTTTTACTCTGTGGATCCACACTTTCAGACACGCATAGAAGATTTGTGAATACGTACTTACATAATTGCAAGTAAAATCTAACGAGTATCAATTGTACTGCTGGGATGGTACAGTAAGATCTTAGAGACGTGTAGCCTGTGCTGATTCTTTTCTGTCAAGTTGTTATAACCCTTTTATGCTTCAAGCTAAATTCTGTGGAAAGGGTTTAACTCTGCAGAAGAAGTAGAAGCAGCCAGCAGTAAAAGCTGAATGATCTATACAGTATAAGTTTGCACATTTCATTTTACTCACCCCTAAACCACCCTCTGTCTCCCAGAATCCTCGGCTGCTGGATGATGTCAGCTTCCACCCGTGTGTTCGGTTCAAGCGCTGGGAAGCTGAGCGGATCCTCTCGTTCATCCCCCCTGATGGGAACTTCCGGTTGCTCTCCTACCACGTCAGCTCTCAGAAGTCAGTGTGTTTTTTAATTCAGGGTCTCTTTGTGTTACTTATACAGATGAAACACCTTCAGTACGTTATCCATGTGTTTTTATCCAGTGTTTGACAATATAGTGTATGAATACTATTTAATTGTACTAATGTTGGCTCGTATGAATGTGACTCTCGTTGTTTATTGGCCTGCTTTATCTTCAGCCTGGTGGCGATCCCGGTTTACGTCAAGCACAATATCACCTTCCGGGAGGGGAGCTCCCAGGGACGTTTTGACTTGACCCTGGGACCCAAACAGACCATGGGCAAAGCGGTGGAGTCGGTTCTAGTCAGCAGCCAGCTGCCCCGGGGCGTGCTCAACGCCAACCTCAACCCCTCCCAGGGAACATACACCTTCGACCCAGTCACAAAGGTAGGAAAGAAGGAAGAAGAGAAGTGTACACAGTAGTGAATGAAAAGTTGTGGCTAGAGGTCAGTTTTGTTACATTGAAGCTGCAGGTCTCTAAATAATTTTAAATTTCACCAATCTTCTCTAGGGTGAAAGATGGCACCATTTGCATTAGTGTGGCCCTTGATCCCAGGTAGTATTGATCTCATATTGCCATCCTGATGTTTTGTGTTTTGGCTAGATGTTGTCGTGGGATGTTGGTAAGATCAACCCGCAGAAGCTTCCTAGCCTGAAAGGCACCATGAGTCTGCAGGCTGGGGCCTCTAAACCTGACGAGAACCCCTCCATCAACATCCAGTTCAAGATCCAGCAAATGGCCATCTCAGGTACACCCACACGCACATACTTCATCACATCATCAGCCCTGACAGTATATCACGCAGTCACGATTGTGTCCTTCCAGCAATTCTCTGTTAATTCTCTGTCTCTGCTTTATATTTTGAATTGGGAATTGGTTGACCTCCACACATAAGATGAGCTTTCATCACATCACATAGCCTGCTCAGCTGATAACCTCCTGACTTGCCCCATTCTGTGAGCACAGTCACACAGTGGCCACTAGATGGTGCCAAATGCAATAAATACATCTCCTCACATGACATCAGAAAGTATCTATAAGTAGATTTTAAGATATTCTCTAATATAATTGTTTACAGTGTTAAACTTTGATACACATTGTTGTCATTTTAGATTATTGTTAATTTGATGTATTTGCATATATTATTATATGATTTTCTTTAATGATCTTCAAATATATCACAATGCATGCAGTTATCCTCTTAAAGATGTTAGGTAATATGCAAAGCAGTACATTTTCAAATGATTTGCCCAAAATCCTAATTTCACAACTTGGAAGGCAACATTACTGGCATGTATTAAATGCTTCAAGTAGAGTTTTCTTTCTTTAGGTTTGTGCCTTTTCATGTCTTGTGCAAAGCATCCAATTTTCCTAAAAATGTATACCTTGCAATCTTTGAAAAGCCCAGAAGGTCAATTAACAATTGCTGCTGTTATGAAGGTATTCCCAGAATCCTCAAAGACTCTCTGACACATTTTTAACCTGTTTCTCAATTTGCAAAAATATTTCCTAATCCAGGTAGCATGAAATGACAGACTGAATGATGACAAATGACTGGTATGTTTGTCCTTCAACAGGGCTGAAGGTGAATCGACTGGACATGTACGGTGAGAAGTATAAACCTTTCAAAGGCATCAAGTACATGACGAAGGCTGGCAAGTTCCAGGTGCGGACATAAAGACTACTGCTCTGTGAATACCGGACCAAACCACCATGAGACTGAGGGGTGATCTGCTGGAGAAAGGGGAGTTGGTACATTCCCTGTGTATATGCATTTCAGGATTTACCTACAAATATTGGAGGCTCCTTGTAAGAGTTAAGAATGGACCGTTGCACATAGAAACCTCTGTTGAAGTAAACACGTCCAATGTCCAGTAGAGCTTTGACAGAGTGTGAAGAGTTTGAACCAAGTGTAATAAACAGTTCCATCTCTGTCCGAGCTGAACCCGACCCCAACCCACATGATCCCAGTGTACATTTCCCCTGATATATATACTGTTAACAGTGTTTTTCACTGGTAATTTTAATCCTAATCCCAAACCAAACCCAAGCAGCTACATGAGGCATTGTGTCAGTTTGGGTCAATTCAGGCTCCATCAAGTTCAGACATAAATGTCAAGCTCTAACAAACAAACAGGCCAAAATCTGATGCAGTATAGTTTCAGCTGTAGGTATCAGGTGTGAAATCTGTCCTTTCCACACAGTATTTCATTGTCTCTGGCATGTTTGTCTGTATAGATGTGTGCTGGTGACTGTTTTTCACTCTCCAAACAAGAGATATGAAATACTGGACCACTAATATATCAAAATAGAGCTTCCCCAGTAATAAATTGTGATAGCATGAGCTGTACAAAATGTTTTCCCATGTCAAGGGAAACTCTGCAGGATAAAACACTAGTCTTACTTACAGCACAGTGAGACACCAAACTGAGTCAAGAAACTAGTGTCAGTTGAATTGGGTGGATATGCTGTAACAGTTTTTCTCCACAAAACACACCCTTAAATGTTATAGAACATGGTCCTACTGTACGTTACTTTTCTCTGATCAACGAGTCCTCATTGCAACCTACCTACGAAAATGGATAACACTCTATTTCTTATCTTCCTGCTTCCTCTCCTGTCCAGTTTTTTATGATGACTTTTTCCAGCATTCTGTTTGCATTTCTGTTTGTCCCGTTCATGTGCTCCTCTTCCCCTCGTTGCAATGATTTGATGGTTTTGTCTGCAGCGCTGGAGTCAGCACACTGACATATGAGAATGTGACACTGGAGCCATCCTCAATCATGCACTTTCACATCTGCTGGTACTAACATTTCCTTTTGATGCGAAGTGAGATGGATGTAGAGTTACTGGAGCTGTTTGAGCTATTTATTACAATGAAGGTTTCTGAGAAAATTTCAGGTACATCTTCACTTGTTAATTATTATTTATTACACAAAACAAAGGGTCCATTCGCTAAAGTAATGTCTTGTGTACAATGTTTCCCATTGCTACATACTGTCATGAAATTGTTTAAAACTCTACGGAAGCTAGTTATTTAACCATATTATGACCAAACACTATGGACTGTTTCCTCATTAGTTTTTGCTCTCAACATATAGAAACACGTAGCCAAGAAAAATATTTTTGATCCCGTCAGTTTGGTGCTAAATACTGAGATCCAAATGATCCTAAAACGCAGTGCATCATAACCCTCACAGTCAGAGAAACTGTACAATGCACATCTTAAGACTTAGTGAAAAAACTCAAAATAAAAACAATATATTCAGCTATGTATTATGGTCTCATGGCCAGGTGCCTCAGTTTGCATTTTGTTTGTGTTTGTTAATCATCCTCCAATGGAGTGTTACAATGGTGTAAAAATAAAGATTTGATGTGTTACAACTGAGTGTTAACACTGATTATTGATGTTTTATACTGGGAAGTTTAGTATTGTGTTACCACTCTTAAGGTCCTTTGGGAATTATTACTCTTATTAATTTCAGTTGTCAATGTTTAAACAGATTGTGAAGATACACTTACTGATGAATATTCATAATAGCATTTTAATGTTGATTTTGGCCGTGTTTTTAAAGCATAGACTAAATAGTACTTTATGTAAATGTACGTGGAGTCATGGTGAGGTGCTTTACCCTAATGAACATTTTCATGCCAAAGAACCACAAATAGATGCACAGTGGGCTACAAACCGCAGTTCGATAACATTGTGGTCTATAGATCCCAATCTGAGAATTTGAATATAACCACATTATAAAAATGTCTGTATCGTGCAGTGCTAATTATTGAAAATTGACATTTTTCTGTTTTGTTCTGAGTATTTGAACTTTGTACACAGTAAATACCAATGGGTGCCGTTCTCAAGTGAACCAGCATCAGATGTTATTCTGCAGAGACTCCTTGGAGCTTCTGCAGCTGATAGTAAAGCTGCTTACATGCAGTAATCTGGGGACAAAGTGGAACAATGGCTGATGACTCTGTGACACCATCATATTGATATTGTTATTATATTGTCAGCCTTTCGCAGATCCTCACTCTGCATTATGAGAATTAAAAATATGTTTAAGCAGAGGTATAATGGAGTCATACCCAGCTTTTTGTTAGCAATAGTAATGGCTGAAATAGTCTATTTGTTTAATCTCTTGATCTGAACCACCACCACAGTCCTGCAGTAGAGGGCGGTGTGGATTATAAGGCCTAACCCTCACTTGTGATAAAAGGCAGCTGAGATACCTGAACTCTGTCAGCTGGGGTTACTGCTCCCCTTCATCTGAACAGAGCGAGACTCATTGTGAGGTTGGATAGCGGTGCCAGCGTATGTGTGCCCATCTTCTCTTATTGGTGTACAAAATAGACGTTTAGCCTTTATCCTCCATCTTGCTGGCTCTTTGGTAAACTTTTGGAAACAAAGTGCTCCCTGGCTCATAGGCTGATAAACAACGCTAGCCTTGCATTAGATCATAAACCTAAAGCTTTATTCTGTTTATGCCTCACCACTTCCGTAAAGTTCAGTTCAGTTATTGTTTATTTATTATCCCAAATTGGAAACTTGATTAGCAGTCAGGGGCACAAACAAGGAAAACAAAACAAAAAATACCAAAAACATTGTTCCTTCACATATAATATATATATAAAGTTTGATTCCTGTGCCACATGTTGCCTAAGGTGGAAATCAGGACCCACAGTGGTACTGTGCACTATTTCCTCTCCACTGTGTTTCTCTCATGAGGGCCGCTCAACGTCATCTTATGACCCCAAACATCACACTGGCACTGAGCATCACAAGGGCCACGTTTAACCCCTACAGCCCCGTTGTGTGACGTCACCCTCCCCCCGTGGTCCAGCTGGCTGGACTCCAGTCCATAATTTACTGAGGACTTTAACCCCTCCAAAAGACACAAGCTTTCCTCTCTCTACCTCTCTCTCTCTCTCTCTCTCTCGTCCACACAGCAGCTTTAAGTCAGTTATGTCATCGCGCTATAACTTTTCCCTTTGTGCACAACTATTTGTTTAAGTGGGAAAGTGTCTGTGAGCGTTTTCTTCGCAAGCTCTCCAGTTTTACTATGCTGCCTGAGTACTTCTGTTAGATTGTTATATTTCTAATCATTTTTCAAACGCTTTTAAAGGCTGAAGTGAAGAGGAATATCGAGCCTTTTAAAGACCAATTCATCGCGGGTGGTAGGTTGCCTCCTTTTATTGTGAATATTACAATGCTTTTCCTGTGCAGACTAGAATGGATAACTCGAGTTAAACCACTTTAATGTGTTCCCTTGTAGAACCGGGAACAAGCGAAGTGTCTGAGCTGCATTATTTAACTATACTTTATATAACGTTAGCAAACAGCTGGAATTGCGTGAAGATGCAGGGATGCGATTAATGGATGGCTTTATTAATGCTTTACTTTATTAATGCTTTACTTTATTAATGCTTTTACTTCATTAATGCTTTTACTTCATTAATGTTTTTACTTCATTAATGCTTTTACTTTATAGGATAATCACCCATTGCAGGTATTCTTCTCTGCAACGGGGTTCAGGACTGTCAGTGGATGTAAATCAGAACGTGTGTATTCACACCCGAGGAAAGTGCTGTGTTTGCCACCTACAGCAATTATCCCAGTGTGTGTGTGTGTGTGTAGATAATGAGCTTTATCTCACTGTGGATCTAAGGGTGCCTGTTAGGTTTTATCTGATTGCTGTGATCGGTGTGGGCTGGCCGGGCTCCCTGTCGGTAACCACGTGGACACAGTAACAACAGTAGCTCGAGCTCGCTCGCAGTCCGCGCGCATCGTAGAGTCGCCGACGTCGCGCGACAAAAGTGCTGATTAAACCACGTGCGGAGTTGTCAGGGCGCGTGCTGTTGTTGCAGTTGTTATGTAGTTAGTGCAGTCTGGGTTTATCAGCATATATTTCTATGCAGCGAACCTCACACTACTTGAATTCAATTCCCCAGCAACATTACAGTTGGCACCAGTAGCAACTAGTTTCATCTTCAGTCCTTCAAACTATAAGCTACACCATGGATCCACGTTGCTGAGGACTGTGTACCGAACCAGTTCTGTAGCCTAAATCATACTTACCTGTACAACATTAAAGGCAGTGCTAAATGTTATAGTGTAGGACGTGCGTTAGCTAGTTAGCACAGCTCAACATGCTAATAGTTAACATGTTTAATTGTAGGCCGCTGCAACATTTTGGTTATAGGTTTGAAAGGTGTAATTACTTTGTTACACCAACATGTTGTTAAACAACACTCTTTTATTTATTTTTTACAAAGTTGCAGTTGGTGTAATGCTGTCAGCCAAACAACCACGAACATCATTAATTCATTCTATTGCATTAAAAGTCAGTTTGTGGTTTTCCCGCCTACCACAGCAATGACCACATTAATGCAAAAGCCCACTGGGTAATGTTATAGTAAATGAAAGTAGCCTACGTGTTTTATGGTACATTTTTCTTACCATCCACTGCATTGCTGTTAACATCTAAAAAAACATGTTCAGTGCAGGCTGTGAAACCAGTCAATAGTAAAGAAACATTGGGTTTTCTCAGCACAATTCACTTTATTGACGGTTGACTGGAGCGTGTGACCACGAGACAAAGAGGACTGTCCCTGACTTCAACTTATCAACCCCCGTCTTTTCATTCTGGGACACATAAGCCCCCCGTCCATGTGGGGTCTGCCATTAAAACACACTATCTTCTCAAACTGCTCACGTAGGCCTCTGAGGCTATGAGCCAACTGCATGCTCTGCACTGGCAGCTGTGTTTGGAAACCAGACAGTGTGCAGACAGCGATCAGGGCTGTCGGACTGAACTCTAATATAGGGAAAAGCATCTAGTATAGTGAAATGCTACACAGCCAGTTATACCAACGATTTAAGTGCATGCAGGGTTATGAAGTGACATCTGGCAAGATAATATTTGGTCAATCTGAGAAATGTATACCTATACCATAATAACCAAACAAACATCCACTGGTGCGCTGCTAATGCCAGTTTGCAGGCTAGATAGCTGATTAGCTAACCTGTTGCAGTACGTAAATGTACCTGCAAAGGCCACTTTGGTCCAGTTGGATGCTGGTTGGTCCATATTCTTCAATACAGCACACTGTGACATGTAGGCGCCCTCTGGAGGCTATGCCCTTCCAGCTGGCTGAGACAAAAAGGAGCATTTCTGATAATTCCCCAAAGATAATGTTTCTTCTTTTTAGTAATAAAAGAGTATTAACAGTAGATTTCAAAAACATGTTGGCATTATTTCTGACTACAAAAAGGAAGACTAAATGTGATTTATATTGGATTTTAACTCTTCTGCGCAATAGCTCACAACATTTGGAGGAAGTATCAAAAGGTATATTCCATTCAAAATTCACATTGCATCGTATTTAACATTACAGTTAATCACAATTATTAGTTTACAGACATCTACCTTGCATTGTAAATGACGATAAAAAAACCTTGAATCCTTGAATATTGTAGACATTGACCATAAGATATTAACATTCAAAGTCCTGACTGCAAACCAAGAAAAGAAAATGGTAGGGATACTCTTGTTAGGATGAATTAATAATGTTTTGTGTTTTCACCCTTGTCTTTGCTGTCTTTACACACTTCCAGACTGTGCTGGGCAGATACTGCCATGACTACCCAGGCTTCAGCTACGCTGCCCAGACTATGGTGGACTGCCAACCATCCCTCAGGGTAGCTGGGAAAGATGGACTCACTGAAAGTTACCTACCAGATTCTCCATGGCCACCCGGGTGACCAAGATCACAATATAATAATTAAGTTGTCCTTGGAGGGCACAGGCTAGAAGACGAGATGAAGCTAACTTTTTTGGCAGCAGCCAGTAGAGTTAAGGGGATTCAGGCTTTTTCTAGTGTGTTTTAATATCTAGATAGACAAAGTCTATCGGCAAAGACTGATCCAAGTCAAGTTATCTCCCAGACAAACCCACAGAAGGTGCAGCCAACTATTCATGGTACATTTGGGTGGGATCTGGTGCTGATTTTAAACACTGCTTTTTAAACTTAACAGTGATTATCCATGTTTTAAAATCCCCCTAATTAAGAGACAGTATAGGCATAAGGCAGGGCAGTCACCATGCCCAGGCCAAGGGCAGGGCCTGATCCACCACCTGAGGACATTTATGACTTCTCCATGGACGCAGAGGAGGCTCAGTCTCTCCGCTTGCAAACGAAGTCCTTAGAGCAGACGTCTCCTCTGAGCAAATATATTGAGACTGAACACCAGCAAGCGGGCCTCTTCTCTCTGTCACCAATCGACGCCTCTGACCTCCAGAAAAAAAGAAGGAAGAAATGTGGTGCCTGCACCCCCTGCCTCCGTAAAGAGAACTGCGGTAACTGCGCAAACTGTCTGAACCGGAAGACGGGCAAGCAGATCTGCAAGCTGCGCAAGTGTGAACAGCTGAAGAGGAGACGGAATGAGTGGGAGGTAAGTGAGGTACAGATATGTTTATAGTATATTAATATTACATTTGATGTTTATGGGAATACTGTACTAGTAGTATATTCGTATTAATAATTTATGTTCGAGGTAGAGTTTGGGAGGCGCACAAAGTCAAGGGGAAACTATGAAATATTTGGCACAAAAACGGTCCAAAATACTGGAAATGTTGTTAATAATAGGTCAAAATAAAACATATCAGTAATCAAAAAAACAAACATTCATACCTCCCTGCAACCATTCTCAATGCCTGCTTATCTCTGTCTAATGGGACTATCCATAGAGCAGAAAGAAGGGAAACACACCAGTCAAGGGACTCACAAAGTTAACAACGTTTCCCCCTGTCTGTCTCGAATGCTGGTGATGAGGCAGCTGATGTTGGAAGATTATTGAACTCACTGTGGTTTTCCTGAACTTCTCTAGAGGTTTCCTGCCAATGAGAGGTTATTTACCATCTAAAACACATGCATTATTTTTCCATTGCACACTCACACAAATTGGGGGTTTTTTTCAGTAGAAGCATGCAGTTTGTAGCCACAGTGTTTGTGGCATACTTGAGAACAAAACTAGAAGCGAGCAGGGAGTGTATCTGTCCACCCACTTACTGCAATACTTTCATTACAGGACATTTCTTGTTTGTGATGTCCATTCAGACAAATAGCTTTAAGCTTTGTAGCTGCTAGTGCTACCATTGGCATTCTTTTTCTGTCAAGCCTAGACCTGTCCCTCCTCAGGCTGGGTTTAGAGGACTAATCAGTTGCACGTGCCATATATGTAAATATAGTGCACTTACCCAATGAGGCACTCAATTCCAAAACTTTCTAAATGTACATCTGCAGTTGAATATTATAGTCTCCTCATGGCAACTCCCCTTCTGTCTCAGCTTCTGCTTGTGAACATTAACTACTGTTTAACAGAGCCAGAACTGATGGAAGTGACTGTCCTGCCAACTCAAATATATTTATAGAGCACACTTCATACGGTGATGCAATGTTGTGTACTGTACAAACATGATTAAACAGTGGTTGGTTATAATACAGCTACTAAAACAAATAGTATATTAGAAAACCAAATATATAAAGCATGGTTAAAAGCACTCTCTCCACTGTTAAAAGCTACTTTGATTTAAAATTAAAATTAAAATATGGGAAAATGGCAGGGGTCAAAGTTTCCTCATTGTCACTGAACTGGCCCTGGGGTTACACATTCTGATGACAATCACAGGCTGAATCTAACTATTGCAAAACACTCAATTTAGGAAACCAACATGCTTTCAGTGTGGAAATGTTTGTGTTTGTTGATGGTATTTCCTGACACCAAACACTTGTGCACTATTAAACTAAATGGTGTTTCTTTTAGAGGTGAAACAATTTATTGGTTAATCAGTCACTTTGCAGAAAATGAATCACCAATTATATATAGCAAAAAAATCCAATTTCCCAGGACAGCAGTCCAAACCTGGGTCTTCAGCTCACAGTCTGGGCTCAGTCAGCTGATAGGAGCGCTAACTAACTAGTAGCAGCTGACTCGTACAGTTAGCACATGCAGCAGTGCTGTGTTACAAAAGAAAAGGTCTGTGTTGCGACAATCCCCTGATACTTTAGTCCCGGTGACAAGGCACAGGTCCGACTAATTAAAGTGCATCGGCTAAGGTTCAGTTTACTCAACTATTAGGAGACAGCAATAATGTTTCCACTGCCTCATTTTATTGATTTCAAGGGGAATCCGACTGAATCCGACCTGGTGGCATTCATTAAGAATAACTATACAAAAACAGCCAGTCTCTTCACTGATGGTCTCGTGTGCTTAGGTAGGTCATATAAAGAGATCAGTGTTAAATGGAGACAGTTTCATAACCAGCTAAAAACTCCTTATAGTAGGTTTAACAATCAGAAAGGCACACCCACTTATATCTACCATAGATGTAGTAAATGCAGTTAATAAAGTTAATAGAAGTGAGTATTGCTGGGAGGATACAGATGGGTAACTTCATCAAATCATCGCAGTTACAGAGGTTGTTTTGCAAGTGTTTCACATTCTACTTAAATATTCTCCTCTGTTTTATCATACTGTGAGTGGTCAGTGTGTGTGCATGGCTGAGAGGCTACCAAACAGCAGCACTGGAGAATTCCTGCAGTTGCCTGGGCTTTGTCCTTTGACCTCTGAGACCTCGAATGAGGGTGGGGGTTAACCTTAGGCATTTTGTATTTGTGTGCATGCGGGTGTGGGAAGAAAGAGAAAGAGTGAATGTTTTTAAAGTGTGCACTGTGTTAATGGAAGAGAGCGTGTGTGTGTGTGTGTGTGTGTGTGTGTGTGTGGCCCTTTGTGTTTGTACGTGCATCAGCATCTTAACCGGGGGGAGGGATGGGCTGTAAAGTCAAGGAGGAGGAAAGGAAGATGCAGTAAATGGTCAGCAGTATTGGATGAGGAGAAGCAGGAAACACCAGACTATGCTTCTAAAGCGTGACCGAGAATGGACACTTCCCTCTCCTGCAAGGGTTAGCAGACATTCCCATAATAACAAACTTTCTCACCCAGCATGACGACTCAGGCTTGCATGTCATATCATTTGTAACCATTTTCAAAGCATAGCTATTTCCTTGCTAAAATATTCAGATTTTTTAATTATTCACTGTATTGCAAAAAAAAATTTTTGCGAAGGAGCATATAGATGCTAGTTTAAAATAAGAATTGTGATAATTGAATATTCTGCATACTTGTGTGGGCATCCTAACCCGAACCCTATATGGCATCAATTGAAATTCAGGGCTTCTTATATCAAAGATCAAGTAAACACAAGGATCAGAATGTAGATCGCCTGGGCGATATCCAAGTTTGTAATATTGTGTTTAATTAGCAAATTCTGGACTTGCTGTAAAATGATTTTTACTGTTGCTTTGACACATGCTGCACCTACGATCCCATTTACATCCAAATAAATAAATATACAAAACCTCCCCACCACTCAGTATGTCCAGAGGTGTAGATCAGAGCTATAGATGACTTAAGGACATTACATGTAGCTGTTGGTGTTGGTGAGTAGAGCTCATGTCAAGAGGAAAAGGTTTGCTCAGCAACAAACAGGAAATCAGGGTTTCCATCAGCATTGTTGAGGCCTGTCCTGTCTTGTCTGTTAAGAGGTTTGTCAAGTGGCAGGAACAACACATAGGAAAATGATAATAGTTTACAGGAACATAATTCAGTATTAAATTGACAAAAACAAAAACGTCTTTGTTGTCTATGTGACAAAAATATGGCCTAATGTCACATATTTGGTGACCCAAGACTTACAAAGAAAGACTTAAAGGACTTTAACATACCTCTTGAACTATTGAGTGAGATGGAAAAGCTTTTCACACTAACATACATAATAATCAGATAATAGTTATCCTAACAAGAATAATCATTAAACCTATTCATGGACACTTTTACAAACAGTGGACATCACAGTTTAAAATTTTAGGATCATGCCTTTGTTGTGACAGGCTTGTTTGAAGAGGTTTCCTAATAGTAACCATTGCCATTTCCACAAGCTCTCCTGTTGAGAGTTAATAGACGTTTACAGCCTCCATATTTCAATGGCCCTGCCCTGACAGGGAACTCTACCCCTATTCACCAAACTATTCCTACCCATTTCACTCATTTATCTAAACTGTCTATCATGAATGTCTTAGGGCAGTGTTTCTAAAACTGTTTACACCTTGTGCAAACTTAGAAAAGACATTAAAATACAGTAGCGTAGTACAGTAGGCAGGTTTATTCCTAATAAGATGATTATTTATTGTTGGCTATTGTTTAATCCTGAACGTAACCAGTTCAAGAACCAGAGCTAATTTGGTTGTCCACACTTTTCTTCCCAATCGTTCCTGTTTGGAGCCATGATTGCAGTGCATTTTGAACCATTCTTTTTCCGCCTCAGCTTACTATCTTGCCATCACATTTTAGCTTGTGACTATCTTTGCTGTACGTATATAGCAGGATGATATTGACACAAGATATTACAGGAAGTGCCACACTTATTTTAAATTATATTTCAGCACTCTCATAGTTTAACACAATTGGTTTGTGTGGTATTTTGATAGTACAATATGTTTCGAATTTAATTTATTTTATAAAAAAAAATATTTCAGAGATTCCTCTGCATACCACTAGAGGTAGCTTGCATACTACCAGTAGTACACATACCATAGTCTGATAATCAGGATTCTTGGAACACAAGAATATTTGTCACTGCTGTTTCAAGCTAGCCATGGCTTGTTCAGAATCAGATTTTGGGCAAACCTATTAAAACTTAGTTTACCCAAATTTAGATTTAGCTAGTATAATAACTCACATAAACAAAGGCTTTTCTCACATGGTTGGAAATGGCAATGGCAATGTTGGTCTTTCGGTTGGTCCACCACTTTGGTCCAGATTGAAATATCAACAACTATCAGATGAATTGTCCTGCAATGTTGTAAAGATTTTGATGGAGGATGTACTGACTCTGGTGATCCCCTCACTTGTCCTCTAGCAGGTCAAAGTATTCACTCAACATCTGCTTGATGGATTGGCACAAAAGTTTGTGTAGACATTCATGGTCTCCAGATGATGAATCCTACTGACTTTGGTGATCCTCTAACTTTTCCTCTAGTGCCATAATCAGGTAAAAATTTATATTTGTCCATCGCTTTGGTTTATCACCAAATACCAGCAAAATCAATGACATTCCCATCAACCTCAGCTATACATTGTGTTTGGTTTTAGATTGGTAAATGTCACAGAAAACCCTAGTGGCCATCAAACATCTTCACTGGTCCACTGTCTCTACCGACAGTGGTGACTGTAGTGAGTTGGAGCATTGCAGTAGGCGTAGCTTTTATCCATAAACAGCTCTTAACCAAGTGTCCATCCATCCATCAATCAATATCCTCCTCCACAATCCTGCCATCTCTGGCCTTTGGCCTCAGTATAGATGTAGCAGCTGAGTTCCTTATTGCCTGGCAACCACATCCTCCATCTTCTTTTGTGATGACTGCTCTGCAGTTGACTGTTGTACAATGAGAATATGAGCAATAGCTTTAACCTCTGGCTGTCCAGTATATGCACTACTATTCAATTTCATACTCTATCATCTACTAAAGGTCCAGTGTGTAACACTTCGGAGCATCTACTGGCAGAAATGGAATATATGTTTTCATTAGTGTATAATCACCTGAATATAGGAATTGTATTAATTACCTTAGACTGAGCCATTCATAGCTACAGATATAACCCGCAGGTTGCCTTCCATGAAGTTCACCATGTTTCTACAGTAACCTAGAAGGGGAAAACCAAACACTGGCTCTAGATAGGGGTGTTTGAGTCTTTTTCTGCGTTTCGTGGTGTCCACATTAGTTTTTCCTTTGTGCTTGGAGAATGGTGAACCAAGAGAGTTTTCTACTGCTACACCACTAGATGTCACTAAATCCTATATACTGGTCCTAGGAATTTAAAGGTCGACTAAATTATACGAAATATAAGAATGAAATACTATAATAGAAATAATATATATTTAACCTTTTCTTACTCAATAGCTTGGTTGAGATTCTACACAATAATGTGCCTGGTGTGCCTTACAGTTTCACCCCTTGAGACTGTAATTGTTTGCATGTGAAACAGAGGAGTGGGTTCAACAGAAGGAGTATAAAGACTAGGATAGACTAGCTCAATTAACACCATTAATTAGACTAATTAGTCGAATTGCAGGCAAACCACCCCGGTACCCTCATCTTCCTCCGTCCATCCTCCTGCAACCAAATGCACATGTTAACAACACACTATCAGAACGGCTGTAATGAGCCTTCCCCCCTTGTGTGTATGTGTGTAGTGAGTGTGTTTGAAAATGAAAGTGAGCAGGAGGGCGTGTTTTTGTTTGTGTGTCTGGGGAGAATCTGATCATTTATGACGTGCATGTGAGTAGACAACAACAGCAGACAGGATATTTGTGAATGAACGGAGGTTGAATGAGGGCATGTGTGGATAGAATTTGCGTCTGTGTGTGATTACTTAGTGATTGCCAGGTGTCCATTGAGGTCTGAAAGAAGAGTAAAGGTTTGATTGATGAGAGATGTTCCTCCTGATTCGGCATTACTTTCTTTCACAAAAAAATTTCTATCATTTCAATCTGAGTAAGATAAAGACATAGCAGAGGATGTATTATATGTAACCACACCTTTTGCTATCTCTATAGCTTTTACTTGTTATACTACTACCGCTGTTCCAACAATTAGTTTCTTAAACTATTATTATCAATTCTACCACCACGTCTAACGTCATAACTACAGTTACAGCTTGTCCTGCGACTCCACTGCTAATTCGACTACTGCCACAAGCACTACAACTACCCCGGCCACCTGTAACAGAGCAGGTTGAAGCCAAACAGCCGCTCTCTCGCTGTCCAGCTTACCAGAAACACGCCTGGGCTTACACATACACACACACGCTCACACACATTCAGACACACACGTGGCCCGTCTGACGTAAGCAGAGGGGATTTCCCATGCCATATGAGAACATCAGAGAGACACAACAAACGCTGCGTCACTGTGTGGCTGTGCTTTGCCTCACAGAGCCACACTTCAGCTCCCTCTCTCCTTTCGATTCTCCCACTGTTTCTGCGTCTCTGTCTGCCTGTCGCTGTCTGTCCTCGATCCGCTGTGTCTCTGCGAGCTTGCCTGAACTTTCGCTGACTGTCTTGTCTTCTGGAGGTTACTAATTCAGCAGCCCCTTTTTCATTCTTGCACACATCTTTGCCATTTTTCATATCTGAGCGGACCGCGTTGCCACTGTTTGTTTTGTGTTAGATGTCCCATTTCACAAAAGCTGATCAGAGAGAGGGCTTCGTCAAGAAAGAGAAATGCATCTGGGCAGTGGTACCTGGTTGCTGATTTGGACAAAACCATTTCCCCTTGGCTTTTGTGGTTATGTTCTGCCCTTTAGGCGAGAATTTGCACTGATTTCTGGTTTAAAAAGGTACAAGCTGGAGATGATCTTTCACAGTATGTAAACACTATGAACGCAGGCTTCCAAAGTATGCTTGGTATGTCATTCTCGCGTATGAAGCAATTGCAAGTCCCCGGCAGCTTAGGTTTGGTTTACACGTGTATACTTTGCAGATCACTATTTGTATAGGTGAACATTTGTGATCTTGTGACAGTTTTGCTTATTGCACCTATAGCTGTAACGTGTTCTTCTCTTATGAAATGGCAGTCTCAGTGGCACTGTGCTCATTTTCTGTGTCTTCACTTGCTTTGAGTCAGCATGTTGGGCTTTGCTGTGTAATTGTGCAATGTGGGGGGTTGTGAGGCTGCTTGAGAGGGGTCTGTGTGTGAATCAGTGTGTGTGTG
>NW_023339718.1:23331929-23332254 GCF_004916995.1 Morone saxatilis
TGTGTGTGTGTGTGTACACGCACTGCGCAGTCCAGTCCAGTTATTGCAGGCAGCCCTGACACAGATGGTGCTCAGCGATACCACATACCAGAGGCATTGTTTAGGGAAGGCGAGTTCGAGGGAGATAATTGACAGGCATAGAGAGGACCCATCCCCCCTCCAAACCCACACACACCTCCCGTCCACCTTCACTCTGTCTCTTTATGTCAGCCTCTCTTTTATGGTGCTTCACACACACACACACACACACACACACAGACCCTTTTCCTTTTTTATTTGAACCTCCTCTTTTTACTAGCTCCAATACCCCCCCCCCCCCCCCCCC
>NW_023339718.1:23332354-23343658 GCF_004916995.1 Morone saxatilis
AGAGAGAGAGAGAGAGAGAGAGAGAGAGCGTGCATACGAGGACTCATGTAAACCAGATTAAAAACACAAGATGGCTTCCTGAATGGGCTGCTGGAACACAGACGAGAGAGAGAGAGACCGAGAAAGAAGAGTGGAGAGGTAGAGAGAGAGAAATAGAGAGCGAGAGAGAAGAAAGGGAGAGAGGGATAGAGGTGAGGACAAGAGGGAGCCCGATCCTTCTGATGGGGATTCGGCCAGCGGACGGAGGAGTACAAACCAAGGCAGCTCAGAGGCTTGGAGGGTAAATATTCATCACTCCAGACTATTTTAGGATTGATAGGTGGGTGGGGAGGGGAGGGGGTTGGGGGGATGAGGTTGGCGGGACTGGGGAACAGCTCGAGACAAAACACATCATTTAACACTGAGACAGCCAGGGCCATATAGACAAGGGGGACATGCTGTGCCAAATAAGAAAATTCTATTGTTTTAAATAATCAGCCCTGCTTTGATGAACCTTTTCCATGTATTCCACCTCTCAGCCAACCTCTCCACTGACACTTGTTCACATTTTGCCAATTTACCCTTTAAAAAACTGGGTTATACAGACTAATGCATATATTAGCGAGGCTGCGCCAGGTCGGGATACAGACATTACATAATTCTATAATTGAAATTGAATCTCGCTTTGCTGAACCTCATTCTCTGTCCCAGCAGTAGAGGGAAGTGCCGGCTCACTGTTTGAGCACAAATCAAAGAAAATAAATTTGTGTACACCGCTGCTTTTTGATCATTTCTGAGGATGACAGGAATGATAAGGAGATAGTGTGTGAAAATGCATGCGTGTTGTACCTGATAGTCCTACTGTCCTTAATGACAAGTCTCTCTGAGCAGGCCCTTGTCGCATTATTCTATTGATTGTTATTCTCTCCCCCTCCCATCTCTCTGTCTCCTTCTCACTCCCCCCTATCTTGTTCTGTTGAATGGCTCTGAAGGTGGAATATTTTGAAGACAACAGTCGAGGCTGCTTGGGAGACCCCGAACTGGCAGCTGAGGTAAAAGAGGGCATTGGGTTTGTGTTTTTGTGCTGTGTGTGTATGTGTGTCATCATCTGTGTGTAATCTCCATGTCCATGTTGCTTTGATCCTCGGCTGTTGGTTCATCAGTGCAGTGAGACTCTTATGAGGTGGTTAGTCAACATAGCGACCAGTTCCTCTACTCTTTCTATGTGTCTGTTCACACGTGTATTTTTACAATTGTGACTACGCTCTGTTCAAATTATTTTGCATATGTGTATGTATTTGTGTGAATGGATATAACCATCGCTACCTATTAGAAAAAGCTATGATTGTCACCACTGTGTCGCTGGGATGTCATTTGACTATATGCTGTTCTCTCCGGCGAACACATGAGCTCATTATATTAGCCCTGATATCATCGCGGGGTGGAATAAAGGTGCATTAGAAGACACCTTTAGGCAGCTGTCCTCCCCAAGTTGCCCTGTTCGGAAGCTGACTGTATTAAATCATGTACTTCGGCTTCATCTCCAAGCCTTGGTGAGCGGAACGCCTCAGTGATGAACTGGCGGCGGCCTCAGTTTAAAGCGTCCCACGCTGCCCGCTGATTGGTGCCAGAGCCAGGCATGTGTAGATACAAGAGACCAGGGAGAGGAGGAGGGAGGAGGAGGAACCCTACGCACTGGCTCAGGAGCCAGGGGGCCGTCCTTCTTCTCCTTGGTTCTGGAGTCAAATGAGGTAAAGGGAGTAAAAGTTAGTGGGTCACGCATGCGTACGTGTTTGATTGTCGGGCGTAGTAACCTGTGGCGGCTGAGAGCTGCTGTTCTACAGCTTGCCGAGTCGGGGCACGCTTGTGTGTTTATGTGGAAATGAAGTTTAAGCGGCGAGGCTTCATAGAGAAAGGATTGACTGAGCACCAAACAAGCTGTTGTCTCGGTTATAAGAATCTTGTGATGTCCTCTTCAAATAGAAGAAAGAAAGCTTTGATTTGCCATCAGATGTAGTGAAACATTTCATTGTTGTAACCCTAGACGTGTGGAAGTGACAAGATATGACTTGAGGACGTTTATGCTGGCAGATACATTCAGCTGCATCCCTACAATGATATGAAATAAAGGTTAGTCCGTCTGTTTCAAATGTCCTGAATGGGTTTAACTCAGTTACAACCGACATACCCTAGCTTACCTCTAAGCCTGCTCTAATCCCTGTCCATGTGTAGACAGTCTCTTTATCAACAAGGTATATATGACCATCTGGTTTCCGGGGGGGAATCATTGAACTGTCCGTTCTTGACAAGAGCTGTAGATTGTGTTTAACAAGTTTGTGTTATCTGCCTTTGTGGCTTTCCTGAGCTCCTATTTGTAGAGTACATGGTTACTGTGTGTGTCCTTGAAACAGATCTTCACAACATTAACACTCCACTGTTTATGTCATGAAGATCTGTTTCCTCATCAAATATCTCCCTGGTTACACAAAAACAAACACGCTGTACACCCAACAAACTGAGGGCACTATATTTAACTATTAAATAAGTACTTAGCGTTGTTATTAGGGACCCACATACGAACTACAGGATGTTGGACATAAAAACACTGTGTGACAGCATAGTGTTTTTTTTATAGTTTTCTTTACTGTTCAGGAAGTAGAACTGAATCAAGAGTTTACCACAGCAAGACAGCCAGACTGCACTTGCGTGATTTCTTTTTCCACGCCCATACACAGGATTTCCTCTATACGTGACATGAACTACACACAGTACACTGGTGGGAAAGAGTCAAAAGCAGACTAGAAGCACTCAAACCACTGAGTGCGTGACAACAGATGGAACGTTTGTTAATCATATGTTTAGCCTTGCGTGGAATCCCAAGCCTTGTTCGCAAAGGGTTAACACTGACCTAGTTTCCGTGGCAACACTGAATGTCTGATGACATCATTGCTTTAATTTTAGCTCAAGTCCGGCATCCAAGGTTGGTCACATGACCAACTAGCCGGCACCACAAATGTGTGTATGTGTGTGTATTTTTGTAGTAAGTGGTTTGGTGTATAGTACAGACTCAGGAAGTGGAGCATTTGACATCATCTCTTCCATTCACCCTTGGCTTTCGATGTATTGTATTTATTGCTATATTTCCACTCAGTCAGTAAAGAACTGCAGCTCTGTTACCCCTGTGCCTTGTGATGCAACTGGTGATCTAATAGGTCGTTAAAATGTGAGTAAAATGTGACGAACAGTTGGCTATTATTATTATTATTAACTAGTAGTTATAAATATTAGTTTTGGTTCTCAAGATGAGGTTCTTGCTAAGCACAGATCCCCCTATTTGATCTTGAAGTCACATTGTCTTTTGATGATAAATGAATACATATATTAATCTGAATGGGATCTTCAGATCTCTAACTGAACTGTACACAGGGTTAACATAACAAAACAACAGCTGTGCAATATAATGTAATGTCTTTTAAAAGCATTATACTTTGGATGGTAAACGTGTTGGTGTTGTCAGGGTGGATTGTGAACAATCTTGACTACAAAACTGCCAGAACAATATAAACAAAGAATAATGTCCTGAAAAGCATTAATGTGTTCTATGTCTTTAACTTGGTATTTCTGCTGTATCCTTATAGAGCTGTCCTTCAGCCTGATAGTGCTGATTATATTAATTAAGCCCAGGGTTGGTCAACCATGGTCTGCAGTTTAAAAGGTGACCCATTTAACCTCGACTACAACCATGCATGCAAACCTAGGAAGACTCGGCTGCTACACTGAACAACTCCCATATCTGCAGTGAATCGCTTCCTTTAATGTTTGTAATAGAACAATTTTATCAAAGACACCTCGGGGACTTGAAAACATCACACCTATAAATCCTCATGGGATTTTATGTGGTATTTTAATGTATGTAGTCACCAACAATTGCCTCACTTGCATGCAGTCATTAATATATAGGGACGTGATAAGCTCTGCGCTGTTGTCATGTTTCATCTCTAATTAATGACACTTAGCCGATGTTTGTCTTTGCACTGTCTGTCCTGCTACCCTGCTTATAGTTCTGCATCTACCAGTGAACATGGCTGGACTCAGCCCTCACTGAGTCCTGGGCTGGATCGATATACCCTGCATGGCACGAGGAACTTTGGTTGGTGACTCGTTGGCATCGTTGGTGGTATCTGTGTTTGATGTCGGAGGGAGGTTGTCAGCCGCCTGGTGCCGCAGTTAATAAAAAATGAATGGAGAGAGAAGGGGGAGGAGCCCAGCCCTCAGCTGTTGCTCGAGCTCTTTAACTCTCACCTCTCTGGTGGCTGCTCTGCTGCTCCCACTGGGCAACGCAATTCTGAATCCCACTGCTGCCCGACTTTGCCAGGTTTTATGTAACACAGCACCACAGCTGTTGGAGTTTTCATCCCACGCTATTGAAACACACGCAAGAAAATATTGATTTCTGAAACAACAGAAGTATAATAATGGGAATTCAGTCGAGGCTGGGGTCTCCCAAACAGAGGGAGGATTTGACTGATTATAATGTAAAACATAAAAACTAGTAGTAGCTCAGAAATGCATGGCATGTACTAAGCTCTCCAAAAAAAAACATAAAGGACAAAACATAATCCAGCCATTATCTTGTAGGAACCAACCTTTGTTTGAATGATTAAAAATGCATTTTGACCTCGATTGTAAATCTGGATGATTTAGTGGCTATGGCTTCACGGTGCACTGGCCCTTTAAGCCCGGCTACGCCTGACTTGAACATATGGGAAGCTAATCTTAGCCTGAGTCCTGAGAGAGACAAGGCTGGCAAGCTGCCCCACTGTGCAGAGCTGAGAAAGGTTTCTCTTGCTTTCTCTCTGTTTTTCTCTCTCAATTCCTGAACAGTTTCTGATTTAACCCCTTAATACTGTTGCCAAAAGCTCATCAGAAAATCATTCAGGCTGTGATGTGTTTCACCTGGAAAAAATGCTCTAGTATTCTGTTAATGTTTACATCATTGACCAATGAGATGTGACTGCTCAGCTCTTTTTCATGACTTGGCACACACTAGCCTGGCAGGACGTAGTACACAGTGTACTTGTTTTTCAACCATTTTTAACTCACTTGTTTTCCATCCATTTCCCTTCTGTCTGTTGTCCACTCCATTTGTCTCAGACCTAGAATTTTATAACATTCTATATTGATTACATTGCTCTCCTTCTTTTCATGTCCTAAACCTCAAGCACAAAGAGCTGCCTCTTAAAAACACTCCTCCTACTCATTATTTTTTAGCGGCTCCACCCTGCCCATCAGCCCCCCCACACATCACCACCTTTCCATTTTTTTCTCTCCTCCCTCCCAAACCACTCCTCCCTTTCTCTTTGTGAGGAGTAGTGGCGGTGGAGGGGGGTAGGCCTTCCCCAGCTGGGCTATTCGTGCCGACTTGCACGTGCCAAAAGTCAGGAGGTATGACTCAGACTGAATACCCTACACTCAATACTACGATCTACACCCAAACACTCCCTGAACTTAACACCATCCTGCCCGGGTGGGGGCTGCTGCGATGAAAGCAAAGACAAAGAGGGAAAACCAGAAAAAAAGACAGATGCAAGGATAAAATAGCAAGGTGATGCCTTAAATATGAACAATGTGTTAACAGTCTGTTATTCATTATAGACAGACAAATAGTTTAATAAAAATAATATCCTAATAATAAGAGCTTCCATTAAGATTAGTCTTATTTGTTTAACCAGGCGGGAGGTTGCTTCTCCTCTGTTAAACATGTGCTCAGTTCAGCTCTGCAGCCTCTTGTCCTGCCCACCAATAAACCCAGTGACCCTCAGAGAACAATCCAATACTGTATGCATACTAGCATGTGTGTGTGCGGGGGGAAAAATCATTAAAGTGTGCCTCTGCATTTGTTGCCCGTGTGTGCCTTTTGTAGGAACCTTTAGTGTCTTTGCCTCTGTGTGCATGTGATGAGAAACAGGCGTGCATGTTGGAAGGAGGGGACAGGAAGAGAGAAAGAAAGTGAAAGATAAAGATAAAGAGACAGAGAGCAAAAAGAGAGGGAGAGGGGGAAGGAGAGAGAGTCACAGAGTGTGTCAGATCAGATGACCTTGATGTCATTAGACTGCAGGGCAATATGGGTTGGGGGTGGGGGTGTATAGAGGTAGATGAGAGCAGTAGTGATGGTAGAGGGAGGTGGAGTCAGCTGACAGGAAGAGATGGGAGGAGGGGAAAGGACCCTCATGTCGAGACTGTGATGCTCATGTGAGTTGTTTAACGGCTTTTTTAAAAATCACAAATAGCACATATCCTCCCACTGATGAAGGTGCAGATAGAGTGAAACCACATAAATTCTTATAAAGACTATTCACATAGTGAATACATACACAGTAAAAAAGAACAAGTTGTTCTTTATTGGCTTTTGTGTGTTATATACACCTAGACCTCCCACTACCAATGTGCTGGTAACATTTTAAAAAGCTTATTTCAGTGTGTGAGGGTTTAATGTCAGGACTTTGTCGAGAAGAAAAAGACTAAAATGACTCAGGCTTAGTCATGCAAGCCAACCCAACACACACTGCTGAGGATGGACTTTTGTTGTCAATCATCCTCCTACAACCTTTTCTCTGTACTGCTGAGAAACAATGAGCAAGAGATGTAAGATAGATGAGAGAGAGCGAGATGAGGGCGTGAAACAACTCATGTGGATGATGATTTAAGTAGATTGTGATCGTTGTGAGAATTTGTACCTTCCTCTACCTCTCAGTGCCGAGTTACAGCAGGTTTACCGTAAGTGTGGATCATACTGCTTTGTTTTCCATTTTATTTCCTCTAAAAAGTTAAGATACTTAAATTGTTGTTTTTCCAGTGTCTCAAGGTCTTAGTGTCATGTGAAGTGAACACAGTTGAATTACGAGTTAACTGGGACAGACTGTATGCCTTCCAGTCATAATGTAATCTGTCACGTTGTTGTGTTATCTAGTTTAAAAGTAACCCATTGTGCTCAGGAGATGATTTCAGGACAGCTCTCGTGGACAGACCTGAATGGCAACATCATGATGTTGCCTCTGTGCGTGACTTTAATCACACAGAGACATCTTAAAGCCAAGAACATACTTAACATTTAGTTCTAGTTGACAAAGATAGCCAAACATGATTGAGACCAAAAACGTTGAGCAATGTTTTACTTGAAGTGACAGTTGCTTTGTGCTGCTGGTTTTGAGTCATAAATGAGCACATGTTTGAATAAAGAGCAGTTACTGTAATTGAGTTGTATCTACCTACATACAGTAAATTATGGTACATAATGTTACAGTGTTGTTGTTAAGCATCGTGTGTTGGAATCAGCTGAATTTGCTATCGTGGGGGTTCCTGCTTTTGTTGATGTTTTGGTCGAACTGTACTTCTTTGTTTTACTCAGCTGTGTATGTGACAATCTCACTCAGAGTTCATGTTTTTATAATACGAGTACGAATGAGTGAAAGCATCCTGTTGAAGTGCGGTACTGTCCTCTGTTCCACTTTCTTGATGAAAACGGTGAAAGTGTTGATGCCACGTAATGTTATCATTCAATTATAGCACTGTTTATATTAGATCTAGTTGTGATGACTGCTGGACGCCAAGGTCTCTTCTCGCTCAAACACTGTTAGCTTTTTTAAATGATTTATTTTGGCAAGTGTGTATAGTGGGTATTACTTTAAGAATTAAAGTATGTAAATTTTTTGATAAGGGCACAACGTTAAAGGATCGAAAAAGTTTGTTCTGTTCAGTATTTTAAAATGAGGAACTGTGCGTGGAGAGCATGTGATTCAGGGGTTAAGTCGAGTCTCGAGCTGGAAATGCTGTGTCACTGCAGCCAGGGGAGTGAGCGAGCACAAGTCGGGTGAATGAAAGAGCATGTTTTCGAGTGTCCGTTGGTGTGTGGTATTGGTGATAGTAGAAAGTGGGCATGTGTCAGATGACACATGTGCCCACCCAGTGGTGGAGGCAAGCGTCCTGGTGGGAGACACTGATGATGACGATGATGACTTCACAGCTACGTCATCGCCACATGTGTTTCCTACCTCTCTTGCTCACTGCTCTCCCTCTCGCTCATTGGCACTCCCTGGTCATGTGACCTAATGCTCTACTTCTCCTCTCCTTCCCTTAGACAGCTTAGGCTGCGCTGTGTTTCTCTTTGGGATTGACGCTCATCTGTGTGTGTATATACGAATATGTGTGGCAACAGAGAGACAGACAGTGTACAATTTACAGGGCCAGCGAGCGGGTGCGTCAGAAAGTGTTGGAACGGTAATGCAATAAGCTATGCTAGAAGGAGAGAAGGCTCAGGAAACAAAACAGAGAGACAAATCGAGAGAGGAAGGCAGAGGCAGTTTGACAAAGCCAGAGAAAATGAGAGATCAAGAGAGACCAAGAGAAACAAGAAAAGCAAAGTAAGAGAAGCAGGGAAGGGCTACTGAAGTTGATCCAGCCATAGCGCACTGTAGCAGTTCAGTAATGTAAGAGAAAAATACTACGCAGGAGCTGACAACGATCTGCATGGGAGAGACGGCCATGTTTTTCCTCCCCTCCTCCTCCTCCTCTTGGTTAAATCTGCTCCAAAACTCCAGCAATGTTGGAGAGAAGAGAGGAGACGCCACAAGGCCAGTCAGCCAGCAAGTGGGCGAGAGGAAGCATCCAGCGATCATGAAGACATTGGTGATGATAATGGCAATGACGCCAAGGCAGAACAATGGTGAGGAGAGAATAACAAGAGGACATTGTCGTATGCTGGTGGACAGGAGAGGACAGAAGTCTTGCATCCTCAGCGAACTGTAATGGGTTGATTACTTGCGGTTGCTGTCTTCATTTGGCAACAACCTGCCGATCCTCTTTCTGTTTGTGCCCTCTTCTTCTTCATCATCTTCCCTCCCGTTACAGAATCAGTCACATGAATAACTGAGCGACTCTGTCTTCTTTTAACAGTTTTCTCCACAGACTTCCCTATGTCATCTTCCCTCTCTTCCTCCATTCCCTTCTCTTCATCCTGCTACTCGCTTGCTCATGTCGAAGTGTCATCCACTGTTACCTATCCATTGCCCAGCGTAGTTTTCTCGCTCTTGTGCCTCTGTGAAAATCATATTACCATCGGTCTTCCATTTTTTTCCCCCTTGTAGGTAAATGAGTTGACATTATATAGTGATGAATGATTGCATATCAAGTGACCCACAGTTTCCTTAAGGGAGAAACCTTCCACCCCGTCTGTATCCTTTGGATCTTGGAGGAAGGGCCAGCAAGCCAGCTCCCTCTCCATCTACCAACCTTTCTCTGTCTTGTGCATGCAGCCTTGTTAGATGACCTATTATCAGCCACAGGTGTAAGATTGAAGTTTTTTGTGTCAAGCGAGGAATGGATCACCGATGTGGCTGTAGAAAATGGAGATCGAAGAACCATTATCGGTGGCTTCTCCTTTCTCCTTTCTCCGAATCTAGACGCCTAAACATGGAAGAGAATCTCCGTAAGGAAAATCAGATGCCATTTGCAGAAGGCATAAACAAGCAATGTAACGTTGCTTTTCTTTGATCCTTTTCCTTTTTCCTGTTGACGCCGTTGAGAGTTGAGATTGTGTATTCGCTTGGCAACCGCTGGTTCACCGCTGCACTTGATAGCAGAGAAGCTCTGTCATAGCCGAAATTGCCAATACTGGTCTTTTGTGGATAAACAAAACACACAACAAAACCCTATATGCAACACCATCTCATGCAGTAGAGCAAGTAGTGTTGAAGGGCGTGGATAGAGACAGGGAGACGTTTTCTCATTGGTAAGAGCTCTCCTGCACTGTACTAGTACTAGTACTCCTAGCCTGCCACTACTAGCGACTATCCCCCACAGCTCTCTCTGTTTCTGCTCACTGCACACTCCTCCATTCCATCGTACGTGCCTGCTGTGGCTCAGATAATGGCCTCTGCACACATTGAAGAGTGAGAGCAGAGGAGATGGAGGGAGAGGCTGCGCGAGAGGGAGGGGGAATGGAGCGAGGGAGGGAGAGAGAGAGAAGGGGGAAGGTGGGGGCTGCGAAGAGAAGCCGACTGCATGTGTAGAGAAAGAGGATATTGAAAAAGGGAAGGGAGGAGCAGACAGAGATAATGAGAAAGAAAAAAGGAGAGAACAGAAAGCGTCGGCCATAAGAAGAGGCAAGAGAATGAGAAACGTGTGTACTGGGGGAAGGTGTGTTGTGTGTGTGTGTGGCTGGCTGTGTGTACGTGTGTGACCGCATGCATGTGTATTTCGGCGCTCGCTCTGTCTGTGCGCTGCACAGACTGGAAGGAATAAAAAGGAATACAACCCAACAAGGCCGGATTGCTTGTGGGCTGCTGTGCCGGCAGGCAAGTCTCATGCTCCTCTCTGTCTCCTCTTCTGCTTACTGCTCTCCGACTGGCAGCTCCATCTGGACGTCTAGGACCACGTAAGTATGCGTCGCTGGTCCTCGGGCTCTCAGCCGGCTTCATATTGTCAGGGTCTCTGCTTCATGTTCCTGTTCGGCACGGCAGCAAAGGAAGGGGTGGGGGAAGAGGGAGGAGGAAAAGAGGGAGAATGGGGAGGGTGTTGTGTATCTTGGACTTAGGTTCAGCTGTCACACAAGCTCAACTTAACCCCCTCACTACCACCACTAGTCTTTACATGCTTTGTCTCCACCCTCTAGTTTTTTTTTTTGTTTTTGTTTTTGTTTTTTGCAGTGTCAGTGTTAAATAGTCCTTGCTTTGCTCTCTTGTTTGGCTCCTAGACTCAAGTGTCTGGTTTACCAGGTTCTGCAACATCTGAACGGTTAGATGTGTTGATGCTCCTGGGTGCACTTGTCGAGGGTGTACAAATGTGTGTGTGTTTGTGTGTGNACGGTTAGAGAGCAGACAGAGATAGGCAAGAAAGTAGACTCTGTCATGGTGTAAATATTTGTCAAACCACGTGGTCTGTACAGTCCAAGGCACCCGGATAGGGGCAAAGCGCTGCAGGTGTGCGTGCACCATTTCCATCCTGGACCAGCATAGACTCACAAAAAAGTTAACCTCAATGAATCAAGATCATATGAGGATTCAAAGAACAGTTATTTTGTGTGCGATGCAACATTTGTTATCTGCACCAGCAAAGCCGAGTTCTCAGTGTACAGCTTGTGGTGCTTTAAACCCATGTCACATGTCACATTTCTTTTGCGGCAGTGGTTTGTATATGTGACTCTGAGAAAAAGAGGAAAAGAGAGTGTCAGTGTGACTGATGTGCGTGATTGTTGGATGTTGTGCAGTGTTGCAGTCACTCTGTTACAACACACTGCAGTTCTCATAACTGCCGTGCACAGCCCCCCCC
>NW_023339718.1:23343758-23345364 GCF_004916995.1 Morone saxatilis
ATATATATTTAAAGCTCTTTCAAGAACAAATCTGAATTATTATATATATATATATATATATATATATATATATATATATTGCAAAGCCAATATCTTATATAAAATAATCTGCAATAACCATTGCAAATTAGAACAGCATGATTTGAAATGGGGAAAAAATGAGCTCTTGTGAAAAGTGGGACTATATGTAGTGTTAAATACACTCACTCGGTCATATGTATATTTTACTTGCCTAAACGTATTGTCATTTTGTATGTATTCCTGTTTTTGTCTTGTGTGATTGTTTGGCCTGAAATAAAAAAAAAACTTTTGGAAAATAAAATAAAAAATAACAGCTTTTAAGAGAATTTGAGCACCATTGTTGGCTTTAACATATCAAGATATTCAGATTAGTAGTCAAATTGCTTTTTAATTGTCTACAATTTGTTTCAATCTGACTAAAATAAACAGAATGCTTTGATCATGTAATGTGACACAAGTCCAGGTCCTGTGTTTGCAGTTTTCAGTCGAGCTACTAATGTGGTAACTGTCCCAATTTCAACTTAGAGAGGAGGTGATATATGTGGCTGCCCTGATCAGCTCCTGATTAGTGCTACCAAATGTCTGAGAAAGTCTTTAAACCTACTGAAAGGATGAGATATATTATATGAGTCATTTGTGACTTCTAAAATATTTCTGTATGAATGTTTTTTCTTCTTACTTTGTATACTGGGTTGTAATCACAAAAAAGGAGCATCTGTGACAAACATCTAAAATACAGATAGAGAAGATAAAAAGCCAACTGAACATACTTTGTATCTTAGATCCTGTCTATTACATTTGCCTTTTAAGGTCTTGTTTTAGATTAAAATTTCTTGGGTATGTGATAATCTCTCCAGTGAATGAGAGTTTAACTGCACACTTTCAGACACCTCATTTAGCTCCAGTTTGCTGCTGAAATCATTTTTGAGCACTTTGGCTTGAAATAACATCAATAAGCTCAATGTGAACATTGCAAAAAATACTTAAAGTTCTCTTTCAAAGTAAAATCAGGAACATTTGCCCCAATAACTCAACAAAGACCATAATAACTTAATAAAATAATGTAATAATCATCTGGTTTTGCTGATGAAAGCAATCCACACTATATAAGCAAACATATGTAATCAGATGCAGTTTTCTGTTTCCGTGGAAGTAAAATGGATAGTTTATACGTCTTCTCTAGTGTTGTAGTTTTCAATGATCTCACAGTAATTTTGTGTATTATATTTTATTTTCTTCACTCCTCAGTGTGACCACATCTGGCCCTATTCAGAGTCTTTTAATACCATGGGTGACATGTTTTAACTCTAACTGCCTGTTTTGCATAGCCCTACTGATCTGGAGCAAAGTTTCCTTTTATAAAAAACAGTGAAACTATGTCACGTGACTTGTGTCTAGCCTGACAAACCGCTTGCTTGTTTTGAAATGACTCCACTGAAGCAATTGTTAATTCAGTTTTCTTTAGCCCTACTGACCTGACCCTGCAGCACTGTATGTTCTGTTTGTGTGAGAGGTGGGAAGGAAACCCTGGATAAGAGCTTGGAAGAGAATGGAGCCTAATATTATTTTGATGTTTGTTATTTAT
>NW_023339718.1:23345418-23369993 GCF_004916995.1 Morone saxatilis
ACAGATAAAAATGAATAAAAAAGAATAAAATAAAAAGTGTATTTTATTTAATAAAGTGATTATTAAACTTGGTGGTTATTAAAAACAATGCCTAATATACAGTGTATAATGTTATTTGGCATATCACTCTTGGATTCATTGGATTCTAATAACCCCACTAACCATGCTCAATGTTTGTCTTTCAGACCGTTCACGAAGTCACTTCAGTGGATGGCCCCAGAAGTGGAGGCCAGATGGAAATTGGGTCACATGACCGCCTCCAGGAAGGCGCACTGAGCCTGGAACTTGCCAATGGGGTAAATCGCTACCCTAATGATGATGAGACATCTATGGAAACAGAGCAGCAGAGCGTGCCTCCAAGGCAGTGGGTGTCAGGACATGGCAAAGTCAGTGACACCCAACAACAGCAACCATGTTGGAACAGCAGCAGTGATACAAACCCTGATGAACCTGTCCACCACGCAAACATGGAGGATGCCCACAATCTGGTAGCTTTTTCTGCTATTGCTGGCTCCTTGCCTCCTTCTTCCTCCTCTTCCTGCCTCGTGCAGCCTAACACAGCCCAGCTATATGAGAAGTTCACCCAGGAGATGGGTTCAGAGGGGGCTCAGGCCAGACTCTCTGCAGGGGCTCCTGAGGGTAGCTGCCAACCTCCAGAAGACCTGAACACCCTACAGACAGCACTGAGCCAAGCAAAACATGGACACAAGCCCCCTAACTGCAACTGTGATGGGCCTGACTGTCCTGACTACCTTGAGTGGCTGGAAAAGAAGATTAAGTTGGCAACAAGTGAGGACCAAGGCACCTGTAAGATGTCAGATGCTCCTCCACACTTACAGCCTCACCTACAGCAACCCCATTTGCAACATCACCCTCAGCCCTACCCCCAGGTGAATGGTGGCCACCATCAGTCTACTTCATACCCCACGCAGCAAATGGGAACTCAAGGCCCTCATCCAGACCAAGTGCCCTGCTCCAAACCCCCAATTCCCTGCTCTCCCCAGGTGCTCTCCATAGCAAAGGAAAAGAACATCAGTCTTCAGACAGCCATCGCCATAGAAGCTCTGACCCAGCTATCTGGTACTGGTCCGCAAGCTGTCGGCTCTCCAGGTCAAGCCCCCTACACCAGTAACCTCCATCACCATCAACATACCCAAAACCCTCCATCTCATCCCCCCAATGGCACTAGCTTGATCCTGTCCTCTCCCAGCACCCACTCATCTTCCTCACGCTCTCAATCTGTCCCTCCAGGACTTCACACGAGCCAGCAGGCACCAGTATCCTGTGAGCACCACAGGCCCCAATCCCAGGGCCAGCCACCCCATGCTACCCCTCTCCCATCCTCTACCTCTCCCTTCCCAGGTCAGGGAAAACATCGAGGCTTCAGCCCCAATCCCCAGCAGTGGCAGCAGGGCTCAGGCAGAGGTTCTGAACAGAAGAATCCATGGCTGTGTATGAACTCTGAGCCTCAGTCTCACTACGCCGCTGCACCTCACAGTAGCTCAGACCCCATGTCAGAGCTCAAACAGCTGCTTGGTGACACCAGTGGCAAGTTCAGCAATGCTCCTTTCAAGCTTCCAGTCACACAGCAGCTCAGGTTGAGCCAGAATGGAGGTATCCAGGCACAGGACCACCCAGCACTGGCCAGAATAAAACAAGAGCCACAATCTGGTGAGCACTACCATCACACTGCCTCCATGGGACATTATGGCATGGCTAATTGTCAGCAACAGGGTCAACATTACCCTGGCACTCCCCTGTCTCCTGGCCAAGCAGCTATCAGTCACTCCACTCAGGCAGCTCTGCAACATCACCTTCACTACAAGAGGAACCTCTTCTCTAACCACTCCCCTGGCTTTGGAGCACCAGGCCCTCATGCACCTCTGGCTTGCCAAAACTTGAAAAAATGGTGGCCACAGATGGAGTCAGAGGGTTTGCCCCATCTGGCTATCAAACAGGAACCCAAGGAACCCAAGAAGAAAAAAAGCAGCCAAGGATCTCCTGTCATAAAAGCTATGAGTGGGATGCTTACAGGCCCTCCCCTACCCAAACCCAAACAGATAATCATCAAGAAGACCAAGCAGAAAGCCTCCATGCCAACCTTCCTGCCTCAGAATCAGATCACCATACAAAAACCACCAGTCCTCATGATGGACAGAGCCCCGGCCCTGACCAGCCTGCAACCAGGTTCTCTGCCCTCTCTGCCCCTCCACAGTAACTCCACTCAGGCTGCTGCTGCAGGCCTCCCTGCCCCAGCCCAATCTCAGGTATCAATATCCAATTCCTCAATGACTCCCTCTTCCATTGTTTCTGCTTTGTCAGAAAACACTCCAGCCCTCATGGGTCCTCTGTCCCCACCTTTGGCCCCTGTAGCCCATGCTAAGTCAGAGGGAGCAAGCAGCCTGGCCTCCAGTAACACCAGCACCACCACACCTCTGACCTCCACATCTCCATCCAGCACCTCACAGCTACCGAGTCTCATTAACATAGACCCGAAGTACGAAGAACTGATCCGCCAGTTTGAGGCTGAATTTGGGGAATCCGATGCACCTGCTAGTCAGCCCATGGAGCAAACCGCTACTGCCCCTCAGCCGGGGAATCGGTCCCAGACCAGTCCTCAAGGCCTCAGCCCCTTATCTATATCCAAATCCCAGTTGGCTCCCTTAACTCTCTCTACTCAAGCCAGCTCCACATCTCATCAAAACGATCAGGAGATGGAAGTCAACAAGAATGAGTCAGGGACCCAAAGTGAAGCAACCTTGAACCAGGTATCCACAGAAAGCCCTATTGAGCAACACCATGAGGGGCCCCTCTCTCTGCATCAGGAGGCAATTCTGGACAAGCAGCAGCAGCCCACTATATTAGAGGATACATTTAGCATGCCAGGTTCTCCGCTGCCTAAACGCATGAAGATTGAAGCCTCGGGTGATATAGCAGTACTCTCCACCACATGCTATTCTGAGGAGGACACGCCCACTAAGGACAGTCTACCTTCTTCTCCATCTCTCAGAGGCTTCCTAGAGTCTCCTCTGCGCTATCTGGACAGGCCCACCAAGACCTTGCTGGATACTCCTTCCAAGGATCTACAGGCAGAGTTCCCCACCTGCACCTGTGTGGGTAAGTCACTGTATTGGTGTCTATGCTTTTGTGTATGCAGGGTCATGAGGTTGCTGTCCATTAGCACTTTTCAGACAAATATTCAATAATGTTCTAAAAAATATCACACCACTCCAAACATTCCCTGAGCAGTCTTAGATGGTAGAAGTGGGTTCTGGAAGTGCTTTATAGCAGCAGGGGAGCATGCATATTTTGCAGGGAAGACTCTTTGAGGAAACATTTTTAAAATCCAGAAATCATGTGTTCATGTGTTAGTTGATTAACTGAATTAATGAATCCATAATGATGTCACTGTTAGTGCTTTAATTATTGAACTACACATATCCACTGTTAGGTTTTTCAGGTTTTGTGTGTGTTGCCAGGGTGTGGGGCTGCGACCATCCAGACTGCGACAGTGTGAGGCACTAAAGGCAGTGGGCAGGAACAATAGCAGTGGTGGCAGAAGGAGGCTTTTGTGTGTGTTTGGGTCTGGCAGGCAAGCAGAACAGAGCCTTTGTTAGACAGAAAAGGGTTCAGTCCCATACTTTGGGTAGTACCCTGCTCAGGTTTTTTGTTTACAACCGATTAGGTGGTCCTACAGTAGAAATCTATGGAAAATTATACATCATATAACTAAACATAAAAGAAACATTACATAAACCTTTGTCTGCCTTAACAAGTAGACAAAGTTAGTTCAGGTAGATTTACCCTTTGATACACCCACAGTGAATGAGGAAAAAAGTAGAATCTTTATTATTCAAAAAGACTATTTGAATCGTCCATTATGTATTTGGTTAATGACTACAACTACTGTGGTTAACAGCTCATTAACTGAATAATGAAAGAGTTTGTTCTCAGAAATGCTATCAAGAAATTACAACAATTTTCTTGCAGTACCTGAGTTTTAACTGTAGGGCTATGAAGGGTTAAGTTCTTGTAAATAGACACTTGCTGTCCCTAAACATTGAACAGGGTGCACAGTAGGGGGAGAGCAGCTGCAGGAAAACACTTGCTAGCTGTGTGCTGTTACTTATACCAGCAGACAACAAGTCTATATAGTAAAGCTTGGTCACACACTGCCCTGTCAACTCCCTGTAGCATAACACTGCACAGGAATGAGACCCCTAACACACACAGATACATTATAGCCATGTTGCACACACACACACACACACACGACCAATTCCCACACAAGAATTTAGTATGACTCCTCCACTTCCTGCTCTGAGCCACGCCCTGGTTCCTCCCTGCACCAACAGGGGAATGTGACCTCATATTACCTCTGAACCAGAGACTCACACAGCACTGAGTGTATGTCCACATTTTAGATAATCAGCTGATAGTGTAGTGCATTTTCATTTAGAGCGTTTACTAGATAATGTTGTTATCTAGAGTGTGTGCTACACTATGATAAAGAAATGTTGTGTACAGAAGCAAGAGCAATGCAAAGTCCATTAGAATCTAACGTTTAATGTAGGATATATTCACTTGCACAGTGTCACATACAAGGAATAACACTTACAGGACAACCGCAACATTTTTAGGACATTGGTCAAATGCACACACACACACACACATGCACACGCATACACAAGATAAACACAAACAAAGATGTACACAGCGCACACACAGACACACCCTTATTCCCTCTTAACACTCACACAAACGGAGTCATTCATCACTACCTCAAAGAGCTTCTGCTTTACAGTGTCTCCCCACACACACCACACCCTACAGCCCACTGTCTGTGTGTTGGGAGTTTGTGTGTGTTCATGTGTGTTTGTGTGAACTGGATGTTGCAATCAGTCGCATATTCTCACGCTTTTCATAGATAACTTAGCTTAACCAACAAAGAGTAGATAAGGACTTTGAAATTATCCAGAAAATACATCAAAACACACAGCTTTAACTTTTTTCAAAACTCTACAAAAACTAAGATGTGAATTATGTGATGACACAGCTTCATTCTTTACTGAAGCCAAGGGACTTCATTGATTAACTTGAGTGAAAAGTTTACTCAAACAAAGGTAAACACTTTAGCTTCAAGCAGGACTCTATCTAGGTACAGTAAATTAGGATTTGAGGCAGAGAAATTATTTATTAGATAATGCACTGAGAAAAAACATTTATAAAACCTAAGGAGAATCACCACGGAGGTATTTTGTGATGCTGCTGATAATATTGACAAAAAAAATTATGTCTATGTAGGTATAGTAATATAATATATTTAATGCAGAGTTTCAATGTCTTGTGTTGGTACTTGTGTTGGCGTTCTACAAATCAACACAAGATTTTACGATAAATATTTACTAAAAACAGTACATGTTGATGACTGTAATAATAGCTCCTGCTGCGCTGCTGTGTGTCAATTCCAATGTTTTGTTTAGATCAAGCAATAAAACACATGCTAGTAAAGTGAGTCAAATTTTGCCCCACTTCCTCTCAGAGTGTAAGATAAGGAAGTTGAAAATGAATTATAAAGTAATATAAGTGTAGTATTAATACTTATACTTCATAATTATAGAACAGTCAGACTAGATAGTTCCTATATTTAGTGGTTATCATATGTAATACAACATACATTATCATCATCATTGTGTACATTCAAGTGTGTAATTTGCCATTGTGCTTTTTCAGGTCAGGTTATGTGCTGTTTCCTCACCCTCTATTGTCTCTTTTTCTAGAACAAATTGTGGAAAAAGATGAAGGACCCTACTACAATCACCTGGGATCTGGACCTACTGTAGCCTCCATACGAGACCTGATGGAGAGGAGGTGAGCCTTCCCCTTTTCTCTTGTCTTCTCTTCTCTTTTTCTCTTCCTCCTACATGCTCTGCTTTCTCTGCCTCTTCCTCTCTGCCTCTTCCTCCTCCTCCTCTCTCTCCACCTTCCCTCCTCCTCACATTTGTCCTCAGGGAATCCGTGACCCAGAATCCAGTAGGAGGAGGGAACAGGAAGTATCAGCATCATCAGCATATCAGAGGCAGAGCAAGAAGCACAAGAGTAGCAGCAGATGATAGCAGAGAATGAGAGGAATTAGGGAGGAAGAAGGATATTATCAGATCACAGACAGAGACAGATGAAGGGAGAGGAACATGGAGGGACAGTAACATTTTAGTAGAAAGAATAATATAAATGCTTTTGTGCACTTAGATTTAGTTATTTATATTATGTAGCAGTCTTCTAGTCTTAGTTAAAGCTGAAATTTGGTGATAACTTTTTAAATGAAGATGATGTACATTCAAAGCTGCAGTTTGAAACCTCAAATAAAACAAATAATCTTACATCGTCAAATTGAAGGTATGAGCAGATGGCATTTTGTATTAGCCATCAGGACTCTCTAATTAATGTCACATATACAGTACGAAGTGGACAGCCTCACCAAACCAATAGAATAAGCTGTTGTTACTTTGTGTCCAATGTGTCAGCAGAATTGGTACTAAAAAGACAGTTAACCAAAGTGCAGCTATAGCTTCTTTAATGGAAATGTTGTTTGCCTATCTTATTAAAATATAACACTGATGAATGGCGATGAACGGTCGATGAATAAAAAGTTCTGAAATCGTCTTGTAGTTGCACTCTAATAACACTCTATAACTGGATGCCTCATTGTGTTGTGCTTCATATTACCAATAGTGAGGCATACATTTCAAAGGCTGGATTTCAATAGCACCAATGAGTCATTAGTCCCTGGAGAGCACAGGCTGAGTGAGGGGGGATGTTAGGCCAGGACCACTTTTTGTTGTTTGAGAGATGACAAGAGTTAAGACCCCAATGTCCCTGGCTGACCTTTGACCCACCCCTGACCCCAGCAGGCCACCCCTGTGGTGATAGAGCCTACTTCCCTCCCACTCTCTCGGCCACCTCAGGGTGATTCCTATTCAGCAAGAGCCCCTTGTGTTCACTGTCACACCAAATCTACTCAGGGCTGAAGTTTTCACAATGGCAGGTATCAAGCGGACCGGAGACCTGATAGGAGCCGTGAACAGACATCTGACAAATTCTAATGTCCTGCCCCCACCCCAACACAACCTCTGACCCTTCCCTCCTCCTATACACCTCCCCACTCTACCAACAGACCTGCAGAAATAAACACATGCACCATTAGGACTACTATTAAATCTCCATTATTTGCTTAGGCAGGTGTTCGCAGACACAAACACACACAAAACACAAAGCAAATAGAAATGTGTGTACACAAAATAAGCTCATGCATACACATGTGGACACAAACATCAGCACAGAACTACTAGTTCATTGGGCTGGCATTGTGTTGACGTTAGTGGGTTCTGGTTTACTCTGCCAGGCTTGTGTGAATCTCAGCAGAGCCTTGTGAACACCAGCAAGTGCTGCTGAGGTTGGCCTGTCTTTGTCAGTTGACATATACTTCTACTCCCGCAGACTCCTGTAGGTACACAGAACATAACACAGAGCAACACAGGTAAAAAAAAGAAACACCCTTGATGACCCTTGAATTCTGACAAAAAGAAATCCTTAACTTCAGCAACAGCAGGAATGTATCTCCTATTAAAGCTGATACCCCAAGCCAGCAGTCAGCAGTTGCTGTGGTGCTGTTGGGGTATCATTAAGTTCAATTAGTTTTTGCATTCACCAGTTGTACTTTATATGCAACCATTTAGCCAACTGATCATGTTTAATCTTGGCAACCCTGGCAACTGGCTGTCAGGTGTAGTCTTTTAACAGAACATGTGAGGCAGCAAGAAATGATGCAAAGGTTCTGACCCGTCAGCTTTTGATGGTGATGGTTCTTTGAGGTCTCCTTGGTGGCCCTCAGGCCCCTGACACACAGAAAAGTACAGCATGTGTTTAAGTTTAGGCCACAGCCTGGCATGTCAGATCTTTAAAGTCAGACATCAGACCTGCTGAAATGGATAAACATTAAAATAACTGAACTGTTTCTCCTTCTGTGTAGGTATGGTGAGAAAGGTGATGCCATCCGGATTGAGAAGGTGGTGTACACTGGCAGAGAGGGAAAGAGCTCACGAGGATGTCCTATTGCTAAGTGGGTAAGTAGCATCACATCACATCCGCTGTGTGGGTGAAGTTTAGGTGGGTAGGTGGTTGCAGTGGGATACGAAGCAATAGCCTTGGATACTTGGTATTTTCAAGATCTCTTGTTTTTCCTGTTGGTGGTTTAAAAGAATGGTCCATGACTTTCAAAAACAATTCTTTTTAGGTAGAGGTGTTTTTTGTCCCACATAACAATAATGAGAGTCAATCAACAATAGAATTATGCAGTGTGTGTTTAGTGAGGGGTCCTGGGGAGACACCTCACCAAGTTTGTCACCACAGTTAGTAAATCGGTAGGAGGTCTCACTCTGTAACAACTGCCCAGCCCCTCCTCCGTGTCACCCCTCACACATCCTGCTAATGACTTTATGGATTCAAAACAGCCATCCTGAGGGAGGGTGAGTGTGAGAGTGTGTGTGTGTGTGTGTGTTGGAGACAGAGAGGTTGGGTGAGTGTAGACATAGTAAAAGTGAAAGGAAGCAGGCTTGCGCATGTCAAAAAACCTGTATCTTTTGTGGCCAGATATTAAGGCATATTGCATATTTATGCATATATAAATATATTTATTTCATTGTCCTCTAGTGTATGTTATAGTGTAAGAATGGCTGTATATTGCATAGAGAATATATACTAGTATGTGTAATGTGAATTGACTGTCAAGCTAAATGTTTAACCTATGGCTTAAGCAGATTTAAGACCAGTATCCAGTCACCACAGCAGGCCAGATTTCAGTACAGGTATCACATATCCTTCCAGTATGCAGTGTAACCATCAACTGTTTCTTACTGTGCCTTGTTCAGTATTTCAGAGGCATTTGTGTGTGCTGGACATCTAAAGGTTACTGCATAGTAGGAACAAATGTTGACAGAATTAGTCAACAGCAGGTTTTTAAATAATAATAATAATTGCATTTGATTTAAAAAGCGCTTTTCTGAATACTCAAAGACACTGTACAATATAAAGCATTTTATGGTTCAACTGACATTTCATTTTAATTGTATGTCATTCTGTATTCATGTCAGAGAAAGTGGAACTTAGTAAGCATAAATGAAGGTTTTGCTGGTAAAGACCCAGGGTGTTTGCTGAACTTCCCCTGGATGAGTAAAAACTAAAATAATGATAAGCTCTGTGTCCTGTCAGGTGATCCGTCGCAGCAGTGATACAGAGAAGTTGCTGTGTCTGGTGCGCCATCGTGCTGGCCACCACTGTGCCAATGCTGTCATCATCATCCTCATTATGGCCTGGGAAGGTGTCCCGAGGGCCATGGCTGACCAACTGTACCGTGAGCTGAGTGACAGCCTCACCAAATTTGGCAACCCCACCAGCCGACGCTGTGGCCTCAACGATGAGTGAGTAGCTGATGGGTACACTTTGATGCAGACAGACAGATAGGTTGTCTGCATATCAGCATTATGCTGCATTGCCGGGGCCGTCACTACACCTGTATGTCCGGTACTTTGTTTATGGAGGAGGAGTTACTTTGAAGCACATGCTACTGAAACATCCTATGAGAAATTTAAGGAAGATCAATGACATCAGTGAAAGTATGCTTTCAACCTATCAGGTGGGAGATCCATAGCCTAATCTGTGGTCCTATGGGCATCTGTGACATGGGAAATTATTCCAGAGGCATAAAGCTTAATTCAAGCCAAATAAATCGTTGTCACCAGTTGTATACACGCTGTCCATGTCATACATCCCACTCCCACTTGCTATGAATGGATGTGGACACACCCTTGTTTAACCTGGTTCAGACATAACCACTATTCACTATCTGGGGCTTAGCAGCTTCTGTGTGTGTATTAACCTAGTGACTGATATTAGTAGCAAGGTTAATGTAGTAAACTAAAATTAGGTGTAAAAACACATTTGAGTTAATTCAATATACAAGAGATGTTTTAGTCTTGGTCAATTTGTTCCAATTTGTCAAGACAAGCAAGAGTAGGCATTGGGTCATATGTTTATTAAGACTGTTTTTAAAAAAGAAAGAAATAAAAACTACAGAAAAATACAAAACTATAATAACTAGTAGGTCAAATTTAATCTGTCTGTTATACATATCTAAATGCAAGATCAAATAAAGAGATAAAAGGCTTAACTAATGTGCGGTAACAGTAATGCTGCAAATGAAATATTGCACACATTTCCTCATTGATAATTTTCTGCTCTACATAATGTAAAGCATTCAGGGGTTACACATCATTTATACATTAAACTAAGAGGGTGCTCACTGTCTCCCCCTGCAGTCGTACCTGCGCGTGTCAAGGCAAGGACCCTGAAACTTGTGGCGCTTCCTTCTCCTTTGGCTGCTCCTGGAGTATGTACTTTAATGGCTGTAAGTACGCCCGCAGCAAAATGCCACGCAAGTTCAGGCTACAAGGAGATCGCCCTGAAGAGGTACTCATCTTATAGAAGCCACTTGTTTTATAGAATTTTACAGGAATATATTGAGTTAAGTCACTTTCGTAATCTTAAGTAATTGGAAGATACCGTTATAGCTCGGTGGCCCTGTGTTTTGCTCTGACCTGTGATCCATGTTTTTGCTTGTCAGGAGGAAAAACTCAGGGATCGATTCCAGCATCTGGCAACTGAGGTGGCTCCTTTGTACCAGAAGCTGGCCCCACAGGCTTACAGTAATCAGGTTTGTTGTACAGGCAAATACCCAACAATGATAACCTCATGCAGCCACCAACTACGCCTGTCATCTTCCTCACACAGAATCAGTAGTGCTGTACACCAGACCATCAACACTTAAATAAATTATGACTGAGAAACAGATCGACTGGCAGGAACTGACTCAACTTATTTTTTGTTAAGTTATATCTACAGTATGACATATTACACTACAAAACAGCTGCTTAACAGCTAAACAGCTGTGTCTCTATCAATTATGGATGAATGTAAGGAAATTAAGTTATCTCTGTCCTCTTCTTCAGTGCCAGTCAGAATCGAAAGCTCCAGAGTGCAGGCTGGGCTTAAAGGAAGGCCGTCCATTCTCTGGAGTCACTGCTTGCATGGACTTCTGTGCCCATGCTCATAAGGACCAGCACAACCTCTACAATGGTTGCACAGTGGTAAGATGACTGACCACTCTCCTACATTTGTGTTAATAAGCTACATAATTTGAATAAAGAGTGTTGATTGGTAGCCTGAAACAGTGTACATGTCATCTTTCTCTCTCTCTCTCTCTGTTAGGTGTGTACTTTAACTAAGGAGGACAACCGTAAGGTGAAGGGGATTCCTGAGGACGAGCAGCTCCATGTGTTGCCTCTTTACAAGATCTCCCTGACTGATGAGTTTGGCAGTGAGGAGGCCCAGCGCCTCAAGATGCAGACGGGGGCCATCCAGGTGCTTCAGGCTTTCCGCCGTGAGGTACGCAAGTTACCCGAACCTGCCAAGTCCTGCCGACAGCGTAGACTAGAGGCCAAGAAGGCCTCCTCAGAGAAGAAGAAAAATAAGCTAATGCAGGCAGGGGAGACACCAGAGAAGACTGTGGTCAAGGCGGAGGTCTGCATCACTGGTTCCCCTCAACCCCAAGGCAATAAAGGTCAGTTACTGTGTTGTGTATTTTATGTCACTCATAGTGTACTACTAGCCTAAAATGCATTTACCCTATCCCTAACCTGCACCTAGTGTGTAACAGGACTCCAATACAAAGGTCCACAGAAGACATAAACAATTACAAACTGAAATGCATTTGAATTGTAATTGTAATTTACACTTCCTTTGTTCCAAAAATTCAGCAATTATAAAACAAGAGGTGAAGCCCAACATCAAGAAAGAGCACTTCAACGGATCAATAGATGGATACCCTGTGCAGGCACCAGAACCATTCAACAACATCTATCCACACCCTGCCTACTATGCAAGGGGAGGCCTTCCCCCAACTGGCCAGCCCTCTGCACCAGACCCAGTAAACGGTTACCACCACACTGCAATGCACTATAGCTACTACAACTATCCCCCCAATGCACTTTTCCCCCCTAAGCTGAGGACCTACGAGGGTCGAAATGGCTCTTTGCCCAAAGCAGGGAGCAAGATTGACCAGGTAGAAAAGAAGCCTGATATTCAGAGCCTTCAGGCCCGACTGGCCCAGTCCTACCCCAGCTACCCAGAGCAAGCCAACCAACCAAACCACAGTGGTTACACCCACCCTGTGGACTACAACCAGTCCCGTCCTTCTTCTGTCTCCTCTGAATCCTCCAACAGAGGCACTCCAGTCATCAAACAGGAGCCTATGGATGTGCCAGTCTATGAAGGCACAATGCCAAGCCAGGCTGGTGCCAAGACACCTAGCACCACCCCGCAGCCTATGGCCTGGCCAGGGCACAAGCTTAATGGAAGTATCGTTCCCACCAACTGGGACAGCCATCTGAACCCTAAACAAAATCCTGAAGCCTTATTGTTGAACCCAGACAAGCAGCAGTTTCACCAGCATCCCCAGCAGCGGCAGCCCTCTCCTTACCCACAGCAGTGGACATCCTACCCTGGATCAAATGCCCTGATGGCTTCCCCTGCCCCATCACCATCCCTCCAGGTACCTCCCTCTCTATCTCCATCCCCTCATCAAGGCACAGTGCTCCCAGGTCACATACATCAAGGCCCCTCGCGCCCTGCCACCCCACGCCCAACCACCCCTCACCCAGGTACACCACAGCCTGGTAACCCCCACTCAGGCTTAGTTACACCACAGCCAGGTACCCCAGGCCCAGGCACCCCAAGGCACTGGGCCAGCCCAGCTCCTAGTCCTCAGCCGAATGCTTGGTCCATGGGGCCTGTGGCATATAGTCCTGGTTTGAAGCACAGCAATCCTGCAGGAGCCTACCCTGACAAGATCTGGTCCAAGACCGGGGAAAGTCGGTGTTCCACTCCCCTTGGGCTCCAAGAGAAGGCATGGAAGTCTTGCGGAGGTTCAGTGGCAGGCAGTACCCCGTCTCCTGCCCCTGAGGGTCGCCTCTTCCCTGATGCCCTGCAGCAGTCTGATCAGGCCTGCTGGAACCCCAGCCGAGCTGAGAGTGATGTTGAGAGCAACAAGGGCCGTGAAGAGGACGATGATGAGGTGTGGTCTGACAGTGAGCACAACTTTCTGGATCCCAACATTGGTGGTGTAGCTGTCGCACCAGCCCACGGCTCTATCCTGATTGAATGTGCTCGTCGGGAACTACATGCTACCACTCCGCTCAAAAAGCCTGATCGCTCCCACCCTACCCGCATCTCCCTGGTCTTCTACCAGCACAAGAACCTCAACCAGCCCATGCATGGCCTGGCTCTGTGGGAGGCCAAAATGAAGCTACTGGCAGAGAGAGCACTGCAGAGGCAGCAGGAAGCGGCTCTTCTGGGCCTCTCCCAAGAGGACATAAAGGCCCTTGGGAAGAAACGTAAGTGGGGGGCTACGGTGACAGGTGCCAGTCCAGGACCTGGACAATCTAAAGACAAGAGGGAGGGGCCAGTGACGCGGTTAGCCCCCACGTTCAACACCACCTCTATGGTTACTGTGTCTCCCTATGCCTTCACCCGCCTCACTGGGCCCTACAGCCACTTTGTCTGAGTTCAGACAGACAGAAAATGACTGATAGCTACAGAGTGGTGCAGTGGAGGGCTGGAGAGAGCGATGAGCAGGATGAATGTCTCTCAGCCGTCCCGCAGTCTGGCATCTCTCCATCCTGCCCCCTCCGCAGTCCACTTGAGGGGGGGGACATTTTTATTGTTTTTTACCTCATGTCAGGCAGTGGTTTGGGCTTCAGACACACTGCCTGTGGTGCTCTTCCTCTCTCTTCCCTGGAGAGGAACTCCATTGCTTTTTCTTGTTTATAGAATTTTAATGATTCTAATTATTGCTATTATTATCAATATTATTATGATTGCTATTGTTACTGTCAATGTTGTTATTACAGGTATTATTATAATGAAGATTTGTTGTTTTTTATTATTGCTGTTTTCATTAATGTTATTAATGATGTGATTGTTTTTGGTTATATATTTTTTTAAATCAATCAGTCTGAGTCAGTCAGACTCAGACAATTGCTTTTTCCATGTTTGGAAAACATGTACCCTATTTTTTGTTTGATCTTCTTTGTTTTTGTCAATCTTCCAGCTGTACTTAGAGGAGGAGCCATTGTCTGTCCGGCAAGACAGCAAATCAATATTACTGTAATCACATGTACGTGTATTTAAAAAAAGCCTTTACTGTAGGATTGCCTTAGATATCTATCTCTATATTGGCAATATAGAGATATGTATGTCTATATTAGATATGTATCCTTAAGATATGTAAAGCAAGTTTAGGCTTTCATAAAGGATACTTACAGTTATTATCAACCTGGCCTTGTATTTTGGCCTTCATAAGGATTCGAATCTATCTTACCAGCAGCACTACACAGCACAGTAACACTGGAAATTGTAAACATTAATTTACATTCATTTAATATTGCCTGGAACTAATTAAAAATTGGAAAATCTTTGCACTTCAGCCTCCCAGCATTATGTACAAATAGTATACATTCTATTCCTGTCTGCACATCTAGTAGGGAAAAAAACAAAGAAGGAAGTAAAGACACATATCCAACACAGTCAAAACAATACAGTGTATGTCAGAATATTCAGTTGTATTTGCACATTTATAGTGTACCTTGTTGATGTGGCTACTGTAACAAGTAGAACACACAAACTTCCAAATGAAGGCTGCTTCTTTTATATTACATGAATATAGCTGAATAGCAGTGCTTGGTTTCAGCTGTTCTGTGTTTGTTTTGTGACTGTGTGGGAAAGCAGAGGCCCTAGAGAGCTTAAAAAAAGTTTTAAACAAAACAACAGCTTAAAAATAATTGTACTTGCCTTTTAAACCAAATTGGGAGAAAATTCTGCTGCTTCTCTTGTCGTTCGATGATGTGTTCCTCCTCCTCTTCTACACCCCTCCAGCTTTCGACTGGTGCTCAACTTCCAGCTCTGATCGATTCTCATTCCGCTACTCTTCATGGCACTTGATGCTGTACTTAGGTGCTCTTTCTCAAATCTGGCTCATCTGGTATTAGCAAGTAAATATTTTTCTTCTGCCCAAGGCGGAGTACCAGAATGATGTGATTCACACGAGTGCAGCAAATTTGTCATGCAAAGAAAAGTATAATGAATTATGTTACAAATGCTTTCCTTTGCTTGTCATGTTTTTCTATGGGGAAAAAACTGTACATATCTGGTACTCCACAGAGGCAAATGATACTATTTGCAAATGTCATTTGACCCAGATCTGTAATTGCCACATAGAGATGGGACAGGTGGCACACTTTATCTTCCTATAACATTCAAGTTAGGGATGAGCAATTCACAGTGTAAACTCTAGAGGGCAGCAGTGCCTGCCTTTTCAAAGTGGTGTGTACAAACAAACCTACAAGCACTTGAGAGCCATTCAGAAGCCCGTAGAGCCTTGTCTTGCTGCTTTAACCATCCATGGCCAGTAGAGGGGGATCTCACATCCTGTTTGCTGACCATGGATGGGTCTCACCAGAGCAGCTCAAGGCGAAGCTGCTGTCTGTCCCATTGTGGCACAAATGTGAATGAAGTTTGGAGATGCTTTTGGGAAGGCCGTGCTAGGCTAGAGCAGAAGGAAACAGTGTTGGGACAGCAGTGCTTTTGGTGCTCCTACACACACTTGGTGCTCTCCTATTACACTTGATTTACTGTGAAGGGCCAACTCCTTCCTCTGCATGGTGCTGTCATCTTCGAGCAGAGCGAGTTGTGTCCTTCTGCAGGCACCTTTTGTCACCACAGAGCCAGCCAATCAAAGTGGCTGCCTTATGGCTGCAGCTTTGTCATTGGGGCTAAGAACTGGTGTTCCTTTTTCTTGCGGCCAAGTGGTTTTGTCTCAAACAAAGTACACTGTACAGGGCAGAGAAAGCACAGTCATTCAATGCATTTTGGTAACCCTTTCACAGAGAAAACAATAATACTGAGAGTTAAAGGGAGACCTTGGAAAATTACTGTAGCTTCTGGGAGTTGGCGCCAAATGCAAATGCATTGAATCAATGAATCTCTCACTTTGTGTGCGTCTGTGTGTGTGTGTGTGTCTGAAAATGGCACAAATGTATGGGTGCGTGAATGTGAAAGAGCCAAAGAGAGAGACTATTTGATAGCCTGAGTCCCGTGAATCATTTTTATTTTCTCTCCATCATCCATGTGACTGTTTGATTACTTAAACAGTCACATGGTTTACTTGCAACATGTGTTGAAAATGAAAATGAATGAAATAGTAGAGCTCGATACAGGCTGACTCCTGGCTGCTGGGTGGTTGTTTGGGTCGAGGCCCCGGTTATCTGTGAAAGACCCTGTTACCTCTCCCGAAGGTCTCCAGCTCTCTACCTCACGCTGTAGAGACACTGGTTACAATCACAACTTGCTACTGAGGGCAGAGAATCATGCATATGTCCCTTTGTGTGCTCTAGATCTCCACACTCATTTTAACCTGCTTTTTTTTTTTTTTTACTCTTATTTATTACTACATGGTGATGATGATAATGATTGTCTTTGATGTTATTGCTTTTTTTCATCTTTTTTTTTATATAGCTAATACAAATTGTACATAGAGAAGAAAAGATTTATAAAAGCACTTTTAATCTTGATTTTAATGACAAAAAGTAAGAGCCGATTATTGACAACTTGAAGCTTAGGTTTTTTGGGTTTTTTTTATTTTCTCAAGAGAGAGATAAAAAATGTAAATATTAAAATATTTAGGTAAGATTATTTAACTGGTGAGGATAGTAACTAAACCATGAATGACAAGGGGGTATTTTGAAGTCTCTGACAGCCCTCAACAACAGTAAACAACACTTGGTCCCAATGTGTTGTGTGTAAATGTGTGCTTAGTAACACTGCTGTTTTGCTTTCGTAAGTACTGTACCCCTTGTCAGCATGTAACTGACAGAGACCTGTCACTTTCGAAAAACAAATTCCTTTGCCCAATTATGTAACGTGAAACTACACTCAAAATAACTGGAGGATCCCCCGTGTTGCAGTTCTCTGACCAAAACCTTATATCTACAAAAAGCATGAATTTTAGAGTTTTAGAAACGCTTGTCTCCTTGACAGCAATTCATATTTTGACATTTTACAGCAGATGTCAACAACCCAAGAGAAATCATCACAAATTATTATCAAATTTCAATTTAAGCTTAAAAAATACCAAAATTTGACAACAATTCAACAATAGTGATCTACAGTAAGCTAAGGACAAATCTAAAAGGGTAGCCATTACCTGATACTACCTGCCTTGTTTGTTCATTTTGGGAGACATAGCACTTATTTGCTTTCTTGCCAAGTGTTAGACGAGAAGACTGATACCACTCTCATGTCTGTGTGGTGGATATGTAGCTGGAGCCAGCAGGCAGTTAGTTTAGCTTATCTTAGCATAAATACTGGAAACAGAGGGAAACAGCTAGCCCTGCTCTGACCAAATGTACAGAATACGTGCCAGATAATTTCTTGGCTAGGTGCAGTGACTTACTGTAGTCTCTGCTGTTGGCCTGGTTACTTGGACGGAGTAGTCGGAGACATAACCACCATAAAACCACAACTTGACATGTTCAGATTTCGTTTTTTTAATTAAACAAACGAGATATAATGTGATGGTTAGATTTAGAGGTGCTGGTAGGTGGATTTTGTTACCTGTCGAAGGAGCCTGGCTAACTGTTTGCCTTTATGCTAAGCTAAGCTAACAGGCTGCAGCCTGTAGTTAGATTTAACATACAGAAATGAGAGCGGTATCAATCTTCTTATCTTAGTCTCAACAACAAAGCAAATTTAGTAGAGTTGCCCTTGATAAATTTACCACAAATCGTGCAGGACTGCATCCGAAGGGGGTGAGGGGGGGTATGTTTAGGAACCAGTCTGAGGTGAATCAGTGGGCGATGTTTTAGCGATCTTTGTCAGTTGTGTTAGACTATCAGGTAAGAGACTGCTCCCTGCTTGTTTAGATGTATCTATCATTATTATCCAATCTAGTTCTCATAATAGTAAGTATGCACCTGGCATAAAAATCACGACACTCCTGTTTAGTTTGTAATGATTAGATTGATCATATGATACACACATTATGGCCAACAGGTGCAGGGGCTGGGACTGGTACAGATACAGGACCGATTTTACTTTTTACCATAATGCATGGCCCACATTACACACACACACACACACACACACATACTTGTCTAACAATGGGTGCTGAGGATACAGTGTACATGATATCTTAATAACTTTGTAAATTTCTAAATGTCTCACGAGTTTGGTGGATGGTTCTCATGAGAGGTGCCACCTCCCAAGCACGTACCGAGATGGGGGGTCGGTCAGCTGGTGCTATGATGCTACACCTTAAAAAAAAAAATCACTGTGTAAAAATGTGAGGGATAAATGATTACCACAAATATTTTTCTGAGCTCTTCGAATGTCAAAAGAACTATACTTTTGATTCAAGCAGTTTCACAGGATAGGAAGCTGCCCTGGTGCTGACTTTATGAAAAGTCTTTTGTTACAACGCTACAAATTTACATCTCTTTTTGAGGGCAGGGGGGCGCTCAAACAGTTGATTACATTCTCTATCAATATTCATTCCATATTGTACTTGAACTCATTAAAACTAGGATGAGATATAGACTCATATTATATGAAGACTGTTATCTGGGTTTCACATTTGGTACAGCGCAAGTACCAAAGGCTATTGAAATGATCTTTTGAGTATATTGTACATGTTGATGGTAACTGAATGCTAAGATATTTGAACAATACAAGAATAGCAATTGTGTACTGCCTCCCTCTTCCTCTCCCTAGTCATGCACTTCCTTTACTCAACCCCTCTCTTCCTCTTAACACCTTGTATATTTTGTCTTTCTCACATACAAACATAGATACACATATGCATCTCGCTGTGTATGGCCCACTTTTAGAAGTCTATTGAACACCTCATTTAATGAACACTCTCCAAATTCGGGATAAAGACTTGGACCCTGGCCCATACAAAAATAAAAATGAACCTACACAACTGGCAGCTACATTCCTTTTTGAGTTTTAGGATTGTTCTTGGTTCATTATTTTCATGTCAAGGATGCAGTATGTAAAAAAAAAAGTGTTTTTGTTCAGTCTCTCTCTCTTTGTAGCTGTATGGTGTATTATGTGAATACATAGTGTATGTGGTAAAAACCCCACAATATTGTTTTATGTTGCGCGATAAATAAAAACATTGAAGTGAAAATGTGATTTGGTTAAGTGACTTTATTCTCTAAGCTGTCACCGATTCTGATTCTTATTCTGATTACAGTGATAGCCAACCTACCTCTGAGAGTCTGCAATTTGTCCTAACAGGAGGAGTCTAACTCGCATAATTTCACTGATTCGTGCCTCCACTTTAATTGGTAACATCTGGGTGGTCTCATCACGAGGATCTGAATGGAGGCAGAGAAGCTTCAACTCAGGCGGTGACCAATTACTTTAAATGATCAGTCTCTGTCTTCCCCTCCCACACCATTCACCTAGGGGGAGACAATGTGAGGTTTTCAAGGAGAGGACTGGAGTGGAGAGAGTAAGTGGAAGCCATTTGCTTTCAAGTCAGTAAACATACGGAACAATACTGTACATCAGACTTCAGTGTTCTCACAAAGGTCTCTGTTGTGCATTGGCAGGGCTTTTGACCAGAGTCAAGGCCTTCTCCTGAGTTTCTAGCTCTTTGATTAAGTCAACTTTTCCATTAGGTGGAGTATCACGTCATTATTATTAGACTATTAGACAAGTTACATGGCTTGATGGTGAATGTCAGAGAGAAGCCTGACTGAAAGAGAAGACGAGGAGGAACTAGGGACAGAGAGAGAGGCACACTGCTGTGCTCGTGGGACACAAACAAACAGGAGGCTGGAGAGATGCAGTGGTTGCCATATACTTATTGTGTAACTAAAACAACAAAAATAAACACTCTAAATACTCTGTACCCCATTAAACAATCAAAATTTGCTGTGTTTGATCCCCCCTTATCTATATGTTACATATATTACATATATTACATTACATACTGTAATACTGATATGAATTTAAAAAAGTACTTTAAGATCAGTCTCTATTTTAAAGAATAAATAAACTCTTATTAGTCACTGTTTCATGTTTAAAAATGATTGTATCTAATAAATTACTGGCCAGGAACAATCATTCAGTTTCAACAGTCTAGTTATACATATAAACAACACCTCCTGAGCTCCACTGGCTTCCTGTAAAATCCTGAATCAACTACTACATCCTGCTGATTACATAAGGTCCTCCATGACCTTGCCCTCGGTTACATTTCAGATCTCTTGCTCCTCATTGTGCTCCTCATATTTTAGCTGCTTTAGCTCCAACACTGTGGAATCATCTTCACCAATCACTCAGATTTGCTCAATCTATGAACTGTTTGTTTTGTAAGTGGCTCCTCTATAGGTCTTTTTATAGATCTCCTTTCCTGTGTTTGTTTACTTATTCTTTTCCTCTTGTTTTGTCCGTCCATATGTTAGTATTTATATGTTTTTTGTGTGTGTATACATGTATATATGCATATGCTTACATAGGGGGATCCACGTATCAGGGGGGCAGTTGCAGCATGGACCTTTTCTCTTGTAACATGGAAGTCCTCAAGAGATACACCCAGTCACTGAGTCTGCCAAAAATCTGCCCAATCTGATCAGTTTTGCCAGAGTTACAGTTGAAAAACGGATTTTTCACTTGACTAATAAAAAGTACAGAACAGTTAAAAATTGTTTTCTGTTTATAAGGTAATGTTTATTTGTTGAAGATTTTGAGTGTATATCATCTGTTATACCTATCTGTGGGTACGAGTTTGTGAAGTAAGAGGCGCACTGCGTAATTTAACTTGATAGATGGATTTTAGAGTCACATGGTCATTTGTTTGGAGGACTAACTGAAGCATTAGAAATATGTAAATATGAATCCAACTGTTACTTTTGTAGACAGTGAGGGGCAAAAGTAACGCAAAGTGTGCAACATCAGTTTCTGCTCTGATTGCATTCGACTCATTTATCCCAAACTTTTATAAATGGGTGCTATTGGGCGAGAACGTGTATGTAATTCACAATACAATATATTGTACTCTAAATAAATGCACCCCCTGTGCTTCTCGTCACTAGGCTGCTCCCACTGGGCCAACTCCCCAGGTAAAAATCAACAAATCGCCAACTGATTAAAGGTGTCATGTTGAGTGATTGTGGTGAGTGACATATAAGTGTATACCACAATCATCATTGGGTAACACCACTATTCCAACCGGTGGAATATAACACACAACATACTCAAAGCAGAAGTATTGCTATGGAACTGGGACAAAGATACAGTGTGTCCTGGGGTTAGTGTGTTTCCTGTGTGTTTTTTAAAGTCTTCATGGACAAATGTCACACTAACAATAAAAATACAGTAGAGCTAAGAGAAAGTGCCAAAAATTTAGACATTGCGTTATAAAAGTGGTTGGGTCCTGGACAACAGATGAGGTGCATCTAGTTTTAAAATCCAGTTTTCTTTTCATTTGTTTGGTGATGGACTGTCAAACGTGGGCTATTATAGACAGTTTTGTTGTTGTGGTTTGCATAACACACAAAACAGATCCTACATTTTATTTTATTTTATTATGTTTTAATGCATTAAGCAGAGCACTTTGAGTTCCAGTCTCTCCCGAGCCACTGAAGACATTATGTAACTGTTTTCACAGGCTGAGTAGTACTCCTCATGATGAGTAAACTTAACTTCATCTTTACTCAACTTGTTGTCATATTTGCTGAGACTTTCACTATATCCTGACAGTAGTACATGAGACAGATAATCTGTGGGAAAATCAGGTTCATGTTGCTCCTCTCCCCTAATGACATTTGCAAGAATCCACTGCATCTGAACAAACACTAATCAGAGCTAAAAAAGATAGTTGATTGTTGAGTGTCACTCCCAGGTTGTCAAATACTGATGCTTTAGCCCTAGGACAAGCCATAGGAACCAGATTTTTTTCACTACTGTCCTACTTCAGGATGTAGCTTCAGCAAATATGATAAATAGTTACCTACTGTTACCTAAGCTGATTAGCTAGAAGAACTGTAACTTATAACTTTTTGTAAAAGGTACTTACAGTGATTTCATTAGCTATAAGCAATAGGTGAACTTTGTGTTATAATGTGGGGTCAGCTGTGCTGTATTATATTTTTTTAGACTGTTCAGATGAAGTGGATGATGTGGGGCCACTAACTTTTTCTTTTCAGGAGAGGTGTGATGGCCACAGCCATGGCCCCACACAGCCATCTTTAAAAGCGGTAACCTCATACACTTACACTTTCTTAGTTCATGCTGTTTACCTAAGATTGGTTCGTATTATACTTTTCAGAACACATTATACATTTTGTTGCCAAACAATTTAGTTTAAATAACATACATGACTTGGTTTGCTTTACATATATACTCTATTTAGTTGAACATGCAAGGGTATCTTTTTGGAGTGTGCACAATTAGTTGCTTTTGCATTGTCTTACCAGTGTTGCTGATTCCACACCCTGGGAGGAGCATGCAGTCTGCTGGGTCAAAGGGGGGTGCCTGGAACAAGAGCAGCTTTATAGGGGAGGTGGCCAAATTGGACACTAAAAGATATTTGAGTTTTGATTTATATTATATTAAGTATATTTAGTCGTTTAATGTTAATTAGGATTACATTTCTTTTGGAATAAGTGTTTAGTTGTTTTTTTTGTTATTTGTAGTTAAGTGACAGTCCCCATTTGTTTCTCTTATTGTAGGTCAGTTGTATTTTTGAGTTTGTTATGTTCAGAGCTTAAGTTACGTCTGTCTGTTTGTTTGACCTCTTTTAAGGGCCCAAACTTTATCTTTATTTTGTTGTAACGATTTTTTGATAAAATAAAAACCTTTCCTTTTGAAATTCTCTTGTGACTCCTCTTGCCTAACTGCTTGGTCCCTCACAAGAGGTATGTCACTGAATCCAGCCGTGATTACTCCCGAACAATTTCCATTCACGTTGAAAAACCTGTAATTGTTGTAGGCTGCATTATTTTTAAGACCAATCAATGCTGCGTCCCAAACCTTGAATTGGCCCTTGCACTTGACCTGTTCTCTTCTGACTGATTAAGGCTACATGAAATGTACTGTGGTCGTGTCTGAATACAGCACTTTGCTCTGTGAGATAACTTTCTGTAACAAATGGTAAATGTTATACTCTTAACTACTCTTAACTATATGCTGTTGCTTTTGTAACCTGACTGATTAGTTGAAGGGGGACAGAGATGGGGTGTCTTGGTATAAATGCTCATGACGGCAAGAGAGTCAAGAATCTTCTAGACAAAACAACTGTGCACAGTCATGATGAAGAACACTGACGTCACATAAGGCAAGTTAAAATGCCTGCACTGATTTTATTAAAATATAAAGAATTCTTACAAAAATATGTTAAAATGCTAACCATGGGCATGTTAACTTAAGCCCTGAAAATCTATCTTTGGACTATCAAATACTCAACTACCAATAGGCTGTGGAGACAGCAGCTGTAATCATCTTGGTTTCACAGCAGTTACCTGTGAGAGATGGGGCCACACGCTCAAAAAATTATCATCTGACAGTCAAAGCATGACAGCGTGTATAACTATATTACTGAAAATGTCAACCTCATGGTTGTGTTAGATGATAAGTCAAGAGATCGCTAAAGCCGGTATAGGCCTATATTGTCTGGGAACAATAAATGTATGTATTAAATGTCATTATACGTACTCTATATAATCTTTAACCCTGTTTCCAATTACACTCTATGTCCAAGTAAACAGCGGGATGTTGAGACTTGATAAGGCCCATCGTCTCTTGGATTTTTTAGCCTTCACATTAATGGAGCAAAGCCTGCGAGCTAGTTCAGGCAGTCAACCTGAGCTGCACTGCTATACACATGACATGCCTCACACACACACTCAATCACTAACCAAGCCGACCCTTCCAATCTGGCGGTTTATTTAAGCTGCAAATTTCCCAGCTCTCCCTCTGCTCTGTCAATGTTGCTGCTGCCCTTCATCAGTATTGCTGCCTGCTGCTCTGGAAGCTTTTGCTGCCTGCTGTTTTGTAAGGTTGAAGGTAAAGACCATGCTCCGGTAATCATGAAGTGCTTCGAGAGACTGGTCCTTCAGCATATCAAGGCACGTTCTCCCCAGACTTCGACCTCACCAGGTTTCGCATATTCGTGCGAACAGAGTCCACAGAGGACGCCATTTCCGTAGCTCTCCACTCTGCGCTGAACCACCTGGAGCAACAGCAGAGCTACGTCAGGATGCTCTTTGTGGATTACAGTTCAGCCTTCAAAACCATAATCCCGGACAGACTCATCACTAAACTGGACACTCTCGGCCTTCCCCCCCTCACATGTGCCTGGATAAAGGACTTTCTAACCAACCGACCCCAGACTGTGA
>NW_023339718.1:23370093-23376796 GCF_004916995.1 Morone saxatilis
CCTTCCCTGCTTTCTTCACAGCCAAAGATTTCATTTCTGTCCTGCAGTGATTTGCTTTTTGAAAACTAGAGACAATCAAAATGTGATTGAACCAATCAATATGTGGGACGTGGGACAACGTATTTAAATGCTGTGCCCGGTCAACCTTTTTTACCCATTCTCCCCTTCTTTTTGTTGTTGTACCATGGGCGGCTGTGGTGCAGCGGCAAGATCAGGTCATCCCCTAATTGGAAGGTTGTTGGGGTTTCGATCCCCGGGTCCTCCTGCCCACATGTCGAAGTATCGCTGAGGCAAGATACTGTGCATCGGTGTGAATGTGTATGAGATTCGTGTTTAAATTCCTGGTTGTTCCCTGATGGGCTTTGCCATCGCTGAGTGAATTGTGTGTGAAAGGGGCAAAATGGTGGCATGTAGTGTAAAAGGCAGCTTTGAGTGGTCAGAAGACTAGAAAGGTGCCATACAAGTACCATCAATTTACCATGGTAAATGATAACATCACATGTAGGTTGACAACAAACCTACAGGTTGTCAGGATGAATGGTAAATGGAGTGCACTTGTCATGCCACATTCACAGTGATGACAAAGGCCATTACAAACATTCCTTGGCAATTTTGGAGTATCTTGCTTCAACATGCAGCAGGAGGAGCTGGGGATCAACAGCCAACCTTCTGCTTAGTGAACAACCCACCTACTTGCCTTGTAAATACAGTAAACATTTGTCTATTCACATCAGAATCTCAAATCATATAAAATATGAATGGTTTGAAAAGTTTCTCTTGTGTGTGACCCACTCTCAGATGACAGTTTTTAAAAATCCAAAATCACTACTTTTTTTACTTGACTGGTATTTAATGTGGTCTACTAGCTGGCGATGTTTGTAGAACAAGATAGGAAACATAAAATCTTAAATGTTGACAGTTTGTGGTGGTGTGGGAGACAAACTCAATTGCTCAGTCTCTTGTTAACTCCAAAATGCTTTGCCTTTGGTTTCTCCCTCGTGACGTGTCAAATCCAACTCAAACCCAAAAATCCCTTCCCACAGGTGTAAGTGTGACATCAGTTCTGATCCTGCTTCCTCCAGCCTGCCTAAACCACACGTACTTCTAGCAGACATTCACTCAAAATAAACCCCCTAAAGCTATAAATATATATGAAATGAAAAAGGGACTGTAGGCAGGAGACAGATTTCCACATTGATCACTGAAGATCATATTGCCTGTATGTAGAAAGATTGTACCCAGGTGCTCCAGATTATAGAATCTGGGCCTTTAAGCTTTTATTGCCATATTCTCAGTACATTTAGGAATCAAGGTAATGTATTATCATGAGACAACACAAGGTTATATAATGAAATGAAAAGTTTGTAGTCATAGAAAATATAATAAAATAATATAATATATTATATATAGTTATTTATATCTTTCACATGTTGGTGATGATGTGAAGTAGGGTGGGATCATGTGAGTTGTTATCTGCGGAGGTCTCCTCCTCTCCAAAACAAATCCTTCAAAATATATAGTTAGAAATGTGTAAGACCACAAAAGTGAATCGTGAAAATGTGGCTTAAAACTGGATAAAAAGTCAGTTTATGACAGCTACTGGCAGACAACTGCAAGGCATGTACAAAGGGGATATGACGCCATTGACAGGCGACCAGTGAAATGCGCTGTTACCCGGATAAAATGACATTTCTCTGAGTTTGAACATTTAGTATGATGTTAGTATACTACTCAACAAAATATATAACATAGTTCTAGTGTTTATAGACATTTTAATGCAGATATGTTATAGCTTTAAGCACAACATTAATTACTGTGATAACTTTTAAACTGAGAAAGTTGACAGTTATTCCATGTTAAGGGACCTATATTGTTTTAAATATTATAATTTGCCATGGCACTGTAACTAAATTCTTGTGGAACTCCCATTGTTCACACATCTTGTCTTTTGTACCACAAATGCAACCAAATGTTTTATCCCTTTATCTGGTTCCTCTGGCAACTAAAGTGTTGACACAGGGGGAATGTCTCAATTCTGCCATAAATACACAGATGGTGGAAAACAAGGAATAATCATCAATCAAACATCCCAGCGGCACAGATTAAACAGGACCACAGAAAAGACCTTACCAACTAGCAGGAAAAAAGGCTGTAAGATACAAAATTAAGGAAAAACAGTATGCAGAGCACAACATTTTTGAGAGAACAGTATACACAACCAGAAAATTAAAACTACAATGTTCTATGTTCCATTTAACATAAGAAAGAATACATTACGAAAAGCTGTGTTTGGGTGACCACAAGTGTTGGCACAATCCAGTAATTTCAGGTGATCTTCTCCATGTTGACAGGTGTAAAGCTGGGTATAATTATACCTGTGATTATGAAACATTTCACACTCTTCAGCTACTCGAAAAAGAACTGGAAAGACTCACTTTAAAAAGAATTGTGTATGAAAATCTTGAAAGCTAACAATGTTCTCTTTTAAAACACCTGGACCCCAGTGCCATCTTCTTTGACTTTCTAAAAGCACAGGTGTTAATGAGAGTTTGTGCTTCAAATGTCTTGAAGGTCATTAAAAGGAAAGCTATTTAGTTAGCATGCTTACATAAGAAGTAAGACTAATTTCTTCCTGAGGAACCTGGGGCTTCCCATAACTGGAATTCTAAATAATTTTGTGAGGTTTTGATTTTTGAAAAAAAGCGTGGGGAAGAGCAATGTAAGAAGTGACTTGTTGGGGATTTTCTTGCATGTTTACATGAGCTACAAGTTTATATGCTGACTCCAGGACACTGCTGGGGCCCTTGCACGTTGGTTGCAGGCTCAAAATGGACGTCCAGCGCATCAAATCAACTTTTTTATTTTTCAGTTTTGTTTCCAATAGATCTTTTTCACAGCAGCCATTTAATACGACTAATTAAGGTTCCGATCCATTCAGGTCAAACAGAGTCAGGGTCCATGTTGGCTCACTGGAAAGGCTTTACTACAGAGCCTTAATTAGTGTCATTGGTAAGACCTGTGTTTACCCTACGATGTCAAAATGGCTGATGTGAAAAAGGTCTATTACCTGCTGACTCCAGCTCCCTTTCAATAGCATCCGTTCTTGATTGCAGGCCTGGAAATCTTCTAATAATCATCTTGCGTTCTCATTTGCTCCTCTTTTTTGGCCACACTAAGGGCATGGCTCTAGGGATATCATATCATTATTTCAGTCAGTCCATCAACTGTCCTCCCATATCTTTAGTTTGCTTTAATAACATGGTAATGTTGACTGACATCACCATGTCGATCCTTGGGTATTAAGCTCTCTCTCAGGAGCAGTGGCTTGAGCAGTCTTTCGTTGGCTTTCTCATGGTAGAGAATTTAAATACACAGACAGCAGTTTTTTAACATACAGCAATTTGCCTCAGTGAAAAACACCCCCTTTTACTGCACTCAACCCAACAGATGTTTGTATGAGCAGAGCTAGATGGCGAGGTAAAGTACCCCCGAAGAGGTGTTAAATGAATGGCTTTTTCTTTTACACAGAACATTTGCTATAGTCTTGCACTGTCAACTCCTTCACATGATTTTATCATATGATGTCGTCAACAATCAAATATTTTTCATTTATATGAAACACAAAAGAATCATCAACAGATGCAGAAAGAGATGCTGTGGTGTGCGGCAGCAAGACATCAGTAATCTGTTAAAGTTAGGCCTTAAAGTTGTTTTAATATTCTATTTTAAGTAAGGTCTCAACCATCCATGTGCCCACCAACATATGCATCGTGACCCCTTGGGTGACTAAGACTTGTTTTTGCTGTTACCACTGAATCTCTTCAGAGTGGCCATTATCCCCTCCGGAGAAAGGGGGCGTAATTACGTCGTGGAGCATGATTGATGGTTTCAAAACCTGTGCCTGAGTGCACTCTTGACTTCTATTATTAGTGTACCACTGTTTATGGTTACCACGATTATTTTTTGGGCATTTTTTGGGCAAAATGTCTTTTTACAAAAGTCGTCCTGACTGAAAGGCAATTTCAAGACTATATGCACTCACTTTGCCAAATCTGCATAGGAAGTAGAATATTATCTTTCGTTGCACAACCGCTGACCTGCAAGTAATGTTAGAGTGATTTTGAGTAGTTGGAGTATTGCACTCAGGTGTCAGGTAATGTACCTGTAAATGTAAATGTACCTGTACTTGTATAGTGCCACTTTTACACTACGTGCCACATTCACCCTTTCACACAGTGATGGCAAAGTCCATCGAACAGAAACTAACTCATTCATTCATACACATTCACACACCGATGCTGTGCATCGGAGGAAGGCCGGGGATTGAACCCAACAACTTCCCGATTGGGGGAAAGCTCTGCCCCTATCTGAGCCACAGCCGCCCCAGGTGCTGTTGAAACACCGCTGCAACTGCTTTCAGGCCTAAATCTGAGTCAGTGTTCGCATACAGAGAGTCAGTGTCACTAGAGAAAGTGTGGTTCTGGGTACTGTCAAATTAATAGGTGTCTTTAATGTAACTAGGATGTTTTGTGGACAGGGATTTCTGGTGAAAATCAACATATTTTGTAATGCGCTAGGGTTATGAGCCACATTTGCTAACTATTGGTCTCCCTACAGGTATTCTGCATGGAACAGATCAGGATTTCGGACCTTGTGGAATTTTGTTAAAGACTTTTATAGATTGATTACCCTGGCCCCCCCTGAAAACACTTACTAGGAAGACAGAGTTGTCTAGGCCACCTGGTTCAGAGCTGTGAGCGAGCCTCAATTCTCAGGCGTCAGGCCCTCACTTAACAGCGGGATGTTTGGAGACATGATAAGGCCCATCGTCTCTTTGGATTTTTAGCCTTCACGATTAATGGAGCAAAGCCTGCGGAGGCTAGTTCAGGCCCCAGTCAACCTGGAGCTGCACTTGCGTATACACATGACGATTGCCTCACCACACACACTCAATACACGTAAACCAAGCCGACCCCTTCCAATTCTGGCGGTTTTTAAGCTGCAAATTTTCCCAGCTCTCCCTCTGCTCTGCGCTCAATGTGCTGCTGCCCCTTCATCGCAGTATTGGCTGCCTGCTGCTCTGGAAGCTTTTTGCTGGCCCTGCTTGTTTCTTGTAATGGGGTTGAAGGTAAAGACCATGCCCCTCCGGTTAATCATGAAGTGCTTCGGAGAGACTGCGTCCTTCAGCATCTCAAGCGATATTCTCCCCCCAGACTTTCGCACCCTCACCAGCTTCGCATATCGGTGCCCGAACAGATCACAGAGGACGCCATTTCCGTAGCTTTCCACTCTGCGCTGAACCACCTGCGAGCAGCCATCCAGGAAAGCTACGGCTCTGGCATGCTCATTTGTTTTGGATTACAGTCAGCCTTCAAACCAAATCCCGGACAGACTTCATCACCAAACTGGACACTGCTCGGGTCTTCCCCCCCTCACATGTGCCTGGATTAAAGCGGCACTTTTAACCAGACGACCCCGGGGACTGTTAGACTTGGACCCCTCTCCTCCACGCCGAACGCTGAGCATCGGCCCCTCCCACAGGCGCTGGTTGTGAGCCCCTCCTTGTACTGCCTCTACACCCATGACTGCAGTTAGGCCCACAAGAACAATCTCATTCGTCAGGTTGCAACGACTGACTACAGTGGTCGGGATCATCTCTAAGGCGTGGCATGAGGCAGGGGCCTACAGAGAGCGAGGTCCTGCAAGTCGGCAGGGGCCTGGTGTTCAAAAGGAGAATAACCTCGCTCTGAACACCAAGAAAAACCATAAGAGATCATCGTTGACTTCAGCGAAGCCACAGCAGCCGACCCAGCCCCCCTTTATTCATCAACGGTCGACGTGTGGTGGTGAGGCAGGGGGTCCACACCTTCAGGTTTCTTCTTGGTTCCTCATCTCCGGCCGAGTATCTCCTGGAAAGAGGAGAGATCACAGCAGTTCATCAAGAAGGCTCAGCAGCGGCTACCACTTCCTGAGCAGTCTCAGAAGCACAATCCTAAACTCCAACCCTGCTTCCTGACCTTCTACCACTCATTTCCATTGATGAGCCTGGAATGACATAGCTGTATCACAGTATGCGTACGGCAGCTGCCACCGGTTTGCAGACAGGCGAGAGGGCTCCAGAGAGTCGTAAAGTGCAGCAACAGAAGATCACTTGGCCTGGGCCTCTCCCCTCCCTGGATGCGACATGTTTACATCCTTCCCCGCTGCCCTCAGCAGAGCCCTAAAGCCCATCACCAAAGACAGCTCCCACCCTGGCTTTGCACCTGCCTTTGACCTGTTGCTCCTCGGTAGGCCTGCTACAAGGTGGATTTAGGACAAAAACAAACAGGATTCAAAAAACAGCTTCTTCCCAAAAAGCAATAACCACCCTGAACTCTCACATGCACTGGATTTTGTATCTATATATATATATATATTTAACATCTGTATATAGCCCACCATATTTCATTTTACAAATGTACACACTCCTCAAGTGCTGCCACCTTATCGCCCTTTTTTTTTCGGCACTATTACTTTTATGTCTGTATGTTTATACTGGTATTAATTTTTTTTTTTCTATTTCTTGTTGTTTTTTGCATGCTATTGGGTTGGCTTTTAATCTCATTGGTACATGTTGATATGGCTGAACAATAAAGGCATTCTTATTTTTTATTCTATGCTGGCTAGTTCATCATCAACCTCTACGCCAACAAGAGAAGATAGA
>NW_023339718.1:23376821-23380825 GCF_004916995.1 Morone saxatilis
GCACATGGAAGGGCAGGGAGGTGTTTCTCTGCATGAAGCTCAATACTCTGTCCTTCTGATGCATGAGGTTACCAGGTGAATGGAACTGCGATGTGAAAGATGTTCTCCACAGCATCAGCTGCCAGCGTGATCTCAGTGTAGCACATGAATGAGAAAAAAGGAAAGGATGTCAATGTGTTGCACAACATGGGGAACATGAACAATTACTGGAAGATATATTTCCCATTTCAAGAGCAAGAAATGTGCGGACACCAACTATCTAGAATGTGATAGTATACAAGTATACATAGTATACATTTAAGAAATGGTTTATAACAGTGGTTCTCAACTGATCTCACCTTGGGACCCACATTTTATCATGGTCATTAAGTCACAACCCACACACACATATTATGCCATGGCTTTAGGGGGAGCTCAGGTTTTTACTGTTGTGGGGGGATATATTTTCTGATATTTTCTGATCTGAAGTCAGTGATATTGTGCTGCCACACTTCAATAGAGATGGCAAAAATAGCTGTATTTTTTAAAAGTGAATTAATGATAGATCACCCTCATGCACAAATCTTACATCAACAGTAGCCTAAGTTCTCCTCATTTCTAGTGTTGAAGATGCAGACGTGTGCTGCAAACTTCAGTCGATTTTATTCTCAATGGAGCAATTTTCCTTTAATTTTTAATGAATTATTTCACTTTCTCCTGCAATTTCATCATAAAAAAATCATACATACAATTAACATCACAACAGGTATTACAATCCTCAAAAACCCCAAAAAACCTAAAAGGGCCGTCAGAGACCCCCCAAAAATTTCACAAATCATGTTTTCAGGCAAGCTCATGTCCTATTTAGAGGAATTGCGCTCCCCCTCGCTCCACTGTAGTTCCACCCTTCTGGTGCCTCTTTAAGTTGGTTTTAGAGAAGTAAGATTTTATCTGAGGACAAAACAAGAAAATCTTATTTAATGTCCACCTCCACTAAAAAACTGGATTCTCTTTTTGTTCCTACAGTTGGATGTTTGAGCAGAATGATGTATGTGTAGGTCCCCTCTTTGCCGCCAAAACAGCCCTGACCCATCGAGGCATGGACTCCACTAGACCTCTGAAGTCTTTTCTTTTATTGCTCAGTGGTTCAGTTCTGATGCTCATGTGCCCATTGTAGGCGCTTTCGGCAGTGGACAGAGGTCAGCGTGACCCGGGTAACATGCAGTTTATGGATGAATAAATTAAATTGTATTTCATGAGACTTTTTATAATACAGTACAATAATATATATTTTTTGCGTTTAATATATTTTCCCATTCATCTTTGCTTATTGTGGTCCTGAAATCTAATTCCCAGGAGCATCTACTGGTGCTGCCGGTATTTTCTCCCCCTTTAAAATTTCAGTGTACAAATAACTGAATGTCTTTTTAGGTACAGTGGTAGCTTTAACCAATAATTTTTGTTTCGATCAGACAATTACTTAAACATTTTTATCAACTAAGGAACATTGCTAGAATTTGACCTATGCCAATGGCCTCTTCGTAGTGCTCAGTGGGATAGTTTGTTTGTTTGTTTGTTTATTAAGATCCCCATAAGCTTCTGTATAACGGTCACTATTCTTCCTGGGGTCCACACAGTTTACATGGTGACAATACTATACTTACATTACTGATCACAATACACTGACACAACCCGTCGTAACGCCAATATACTGTAACACAATAACAATTAACGCACTCTATAGACAAACACAAAAACTAACACAACAAAAAGACTGGCTCCGATTGAATTTATCATAAATTAACAAAAATGTCCTCATGACCTAGGTAAAGGTATCAACATTTCATCAGATTGCCCTTGAGACCCTCTCACACCAAAGAGAGTACTTCTTTCTTAATTTCCTTTTAAGTAATGTTCTTTTAGCATTTTTTAAAAACCATATATATTATTTTGTTGAATGATATGATTGGGAACACAATTCCACTATTTTAATGTAAGCTGAACTGATGTGGTTTTGGATTTTGGTAAAGTAAAACAACCTCCAGCAGCATGCCTTGTAAAATAACTGTGTATCCTATCCGTGCTAAAGGATAGTCTTTCTACTTTCTGTTTGTTTTTGTCCTATAATAATTTATTATCTATGATAACTTTATCTATGATTTCCTCTCAATAGGTAGTTCAAAGTATTCCATAATTGTTTACTATCTTGTTTAATTTCATTTATTCTATTATCAAAATACCATTTCTTTTTTATTATTATTAATGTTATTTCTAATTTAGTTACAGAATTCCTTAATTTGACAATGTGATTGAAAACTAGATGAAATTGCTGTTAATTTAGCTTGATCTCTGTCCATCATATATTGTTTTAATTCATTATCCAACCATAGGGTGTTAACATTCCTAACTGTAAACTTTTTAAATGGTGCATGACAGTCTACAATTGTGATTAACATTTCATTTAAAATCTAAAATGCTCCGTCAGGGTTCTTTTCTAAGAAGAACCAACATCTTCCTAATATCTGTCCTCATTAAAACCCTGAAATGATATTTCCCTTATTAGGAACTACAAGTAACTACTTGTGTGCCATCACTCTTTAAAAATATTCTTGTTGGTCTATTAATGACCTGTGATAATCCACAAGCTGCAAATGCTCACATTAATTTCATTTTCATTGGACAACAAAGGGAATTCCAGTCTATGTTTAAGTCTCCACCTATTATACCTAAATACCACCTATTAGCACTTATAAGGGGGTCTATAACAACAACCTATTAATATTGGCTTTAGATGTTTCAAACAAACCTGCAGCCAGAGTACTTCAATATCTGGGGACATTAAATCCTACTTAACTTTAACAGGTATATGACTTTGAACATGGAGAGCAACCCCTCCTCCATATGCATTCCCATCTTTCCTGAAAATATTACATCCATGTATCATCAATGATTTATCCTCAAATAAAAATCCCCTAAATGTTTCTCAGATACAGCCAATAAATGTAAATTATTTAATAATAGCACATCTGCTTGGTTCCAATTATAATTCACATACCAAAAAACTAATTTAAAATGATCCTATTTCTTTCTAAATACATGAAGAATTATATTAAATGTGTAAAAAGATTTTCCTTTTCTCAGGCCACTTCCATCATTTATGTCTCTAGCTTTTTAATCTCTATTTAAGGTTATTTCTTTAGTGCCTAGCTCAAACAATATCAATCATGTCCTCATTGTCTTCTTTATCAGTTTGAATAAGGTTTTAAAGTTCTGTTCAGTCCATTTTTCTCATGCAGTTAATTTTTATTTCTTACCACCTGACTGCTTGGGGGTCCTTCACAGTTCACTCATTTCTATATAGTGGGATATACACATACTCTCCATCATCCATGTCTTGGTTGAAATCTTTTTCGTGGTAGCAGCTGGTCTCGCTCAAAAGAAATGTAGATCAGAAATCAGAAAAGAGAGATGACAAAAGATAAAGACTGCTCTGTCTGACAATGCAACTTCACAATCTCAAAAATATTAACTTACCTTGACTGTTTTTCTTTGATTTCTTTTTGCTTTTGGAAAATGTCTTCCTCAATGCCTCTTTTAGTTTTCTGTATTTCATGAGCTGGTGAGTGACTTAGATGTATGCTGCATCAGACACACACAATCATACACACCGATTAGCCATAACATTGTGACCACTGTCAGGCGAAGTGAATAGCACTGATGATCTGGTTAACATGGCTCCTGTCAGTTGGTGGGATATATTAGGCAGCAAGTGAACATTTTATTCTCAAATCTTGTTATCAACATTGCTACATGCAGTAGATCTTTGCAAGTTTTAAATTGTTTTAATGATGTGGGAATGTGTGTATTCATAACTTTGTAATTGAAATTTTGCATAACTGTGAATTTAGTAACTGTTTTTAATTTATTGTATGTTCCATTTACCTGCCCAGGGACTACGGGTGGAAAATAGCAATTTGCTAAAACCCGGTGCAATGCATCTCTCCTTGTTATATACAGGGTAAATG
>NW_023339718.1:23380925-23382988 GCF_004916995.1 Morone saxatilis
CACCCTACATCGTAGAGCCCGACAACATGAAGGCATCATGAACCTCTTAGGTCAGCCAATGTTGATTTCCCAAAACGTAATACTGTGGTTTACAACACTTAGCAGGATTACTAAACAGAAGAGTTTGCGGCAAGTGTAAACTCGACGTCACCCATTAGTTTGTGAATTACCGTTTTGAAGCCTCGAGTTCGGCATTATGATTGTCACCATGATTCCACTATCCAGAACCAGTGGAAGTGACGTATTGCGAGTTGAGCTGCTCTCATTGGCTGCACAGTTTTGACTGGTCCATAGCAGAAAACAATGGCGACTCACCTGGTCACACACATCTCATATTACAGCTAAACAGTACACTAAAATATGTTTCTGAAACAATTTTAGGTAAGAAATAGTCAACACACTAACAGAATCTTTATTTGTATTTGATCAGCACTGCCCAGTTTGACAGTCTGATTTGAGTTTTGTGCGTTGAGCTGGACAGACTCACTGAGAATGACAATCACACAGTAGTCACACCCTAAGGCATACCCTGATTTATCGTCGTCTATTTTATTCTAAATTGGACCATAATTTACTAAATGAACATCATGCTGTATGGACTTGAAACTAGAGATTGAGACCATAAACTCATTAGGAAACTGTTAACTGAGCCAATAAATCAATTGAGAAATCGGGTAATTTCTCCATAAGGCTGCACGCTATCGGTGTGTTATTGCAGGCAATGAAGTTTCCCCTGCTAGCCATTACATAGAATGCAGGTTTAAGACATGCATTGGCTTCAGTTCACAAAGCTGGAAGCTCTGTCCATTATATATACTGTCAATGCTTTGCAGTTGTAACAGATAGCTGAGTTGTGAGGTGGTGCCAGGATGCAGCTCCTGCATACTCTGTGTAGCCCCATCTGTCAAGAAAACCTCTGACTATTTCTTTAAATTCTGCAGCTGAAGTTGTGTGTAGGTATTGTGGCTTGAGGGTTTTGTTAATGGCAGCAACAACTTGTTGGGTGACAACACAAGCACTTGACAGTCCCACACCAATGAGACGAGAGATAGATCGTATCCTGTCAAGTCAGCTTTGGACAAAGAATGTCACAGAGATAATGGAAGGTAGTTCTTCTCATTCTAAAATTGAGCAGCCAATCTCTTTCTGTCCAGTTGTCACATACATGCTGCCACCAAGCATGACATCGTGGTTGGACCCAGATGTTCCTGTAAAAGATCAGAAGAAAAACCAAAGCATAATATTCAGAAAAGTTTTAGGTATAATAATTAGAAAACGAGGATCAAAATTAAATACATTCAAGATAAAGTGACAAATGTCTTTATTTATTTACTTACTTATTTTATTTGCAATGAACATCTTTATTATCTTTACATCTATTAGCCTATCTGTTGACATACTGTGGACCTACAGCTGTTAGTGGGGCTGTCATGATTTTTAATTGACAATTACAAAATTACAAATTAAAAAAACAAGGGTGGATTGCTGTGAAAATTACGAGTGTAATGTTACCTTTGCCAGCTACAGTGTTGAACTTGGAGTATCTTGATGCTGTTTAAAACTGTACCACAATAAAAACACAATAATATGTTGCTCGTGGCTTCTGAAATAGACTACCACTCACCTTGTTGGTCTCTCCTGAAATGGAGCTGCTGTTGCTCATAGGATTGATTGCAGCCTTCACCTCCTTCGTGTGGGCGATGACAATACACGCAAAACACGTTAATTTGGCGAATTCTGAATAGTCCTGAGTATTGTGCTTGTAGTTGGTGCTACTGCTGTAATAATAATATTGTTATAGTTGAACCTGTTGATTAATTTTTCTCCATCAATTCAAACAACTATAGAAGGAAACCCACCGAATTGATAACGGGGCAACTTCAGAAACATGCCTGTCTACAAACAAATCAATGTCAAGTAAAGGGAGTGTAGGCAATGTTCATACGTTGCTGATATGTCAAGTTCTTTGATGCGCTCTCATAATTGCAATGTGAAACCAAAGAGAGTGAAATCAGATTAAATGTTCTCAATGAAACAGAAACATGATCCTAAATTCAGACTTT
>NW_023339718.1:23383013-23399379 GCF_004916995.1 Morone saxatilis
TCCCTAACTGGTGTGTAGTAAGAACCGTTTTTGTTTTGTGTCGGTTGGGTTGAGACAGGGCTACCGGTCGTATACGATAAGTCAAGTGTTTGTTTTTTGGAAAGTTGAACTGAGAATTAAATAACATTTAAACAAAGCCGATAATCGTAGGGTGCCACAGGAAGTGTTATGTGTCGGATGCTTGACTTTTTCTCGCTGCATTGACATGTTCTAGGCATCCCGACGGGAGAGCTGTAATTAGTCTGTCGTCTGCGTTCGATGGCCTTTAGGTGGAGCACTGTGAGTGGTACGGGCAGCTTTGAAATGCTACCAAGCAGCGAGGTACACTGAGAACATGGTTGCCCAGTGTTGAGGTCTGCACTGTTGAGTCACTTTGCACTTAGGCGTTTTTAGGAAATAATATCTTGGAGATGGCCTCAGTAGGACTGTAAATGCAATGCTTATTGATGATGTTTTGATTAAAACTTGTGACTTTACTTTCCGTTGATTCAGCTTGAACTTCATATTGCTCACATGGCTTGAGTATTGCTATGAATAGTCGTGGCATTGACAGGTTTTTTAGCTAAGAAGTGTGCAGTGCTGTGTGATGGACAGCACGGTTTTCACAAGTGCATCAAGATCAGTGCTGCTGTATCAGTCCTTTGGCACAATGGTTTAATAGTGCTCTGAATCGCAGTCAGGTGTTAACAGTGTCGAGGGAGGAAACTTGGAGTTTTACAGGTGGATGTGCTTAGAATCTGTGCAACTCATGGGTAAATTTACATTTCAACACAAGCATGTTTTTACGTGTGAGTCAATGCAGAAATATACCCCTTTGTTCTTAATTGTGTCAATTTCATGTTTTTGTCTAAAAAGACGTGAGTCTACGCTGAGATTAGAATGCTAGCTGCTCTGTTGAGGCTGTAGGCTACGTCGCCCACTAGAAAAAATGCTAACATCAGGGATGGCTGGTAACATGCACACAGATTGACAGTGCTAAGATGGGGTGACCGTTTAGAAGAGTTAGTCACTATCTTAGGTTGTTTTAGGCGTTAGCCTTTGCTAAGGCTCCTTTCGGCTCAGCAGAAAAAGCTGCTTACGAGGAATAAAACCCTTTGAACCTTGTGTCTCCTCCTTCCCTCTGCCCCAAGGTGTAGGTTTACAGTAACAGGGGGACAGTTGGAGATTGGCGACATGGCGCTACAGTGTACTAGTGCCATGACACTTTAGACAATGGGCTGAAGATTGTGTTAAATAGGGCCCTTAGATCTTGTTGCGTTCTAGGCACTGGAACATTTTCGGATAGATCTAAACATGGCACAAGAAAGACTGCATTGGCGTAACTTTCAATTAAAGAAAGCAGAGCGAAGGAGTTTGACTCTGATCGCCAGGTGTTGTTAATGACTTTCGCTGCAGCGAAAGGACCTAGGTAACTTCTAGAAGGCGAGTGTCTTTTTAATGGGAGTGGGATCGAAGGATGTGTAAGATTGTGCACTGACTGTATATCTTTGTCTGTGGGATAACGTTTAGCTTTTGGGTCACTGATGATGGAATGGTATGTATGAAGATGTTGAAAGGACATTTCACCCGTGGAAACTTAATGTTAGTTTATTGGAAGTGGTGGGTCTATATCGTTAGTCGAAATGTAGCATCACCAATGTGTTGAATTGGTGCCTATGTTGACCGAGAAAAGTACGCAGAAATGACTTTAGGGCGCTTTGTTTAAAGACAAAACTCCCCCAATGCACAGCTCCGCAGCGCTCCACTAAGCACGTAGGTCAATGACTACAACAAACGTGAATGTAACCATTTATTCTACAGAAATTATCAACAACAACAAAGAATTAAATATTGGTACAATGACAGTTGCTATAGGTTCCTCGGCTGAGCGTCCTACGTCTTGCGTGGCCCCGCGCAGTACTGGCATCTGGAGCTGGGGTATTTCTTCGAGTAGCTTGCACCACACAAGCGGTAAAACGACGACGATAGGCCTCGACCAATCTCTGCGCCGTGCAGGACCCATTCCAGAAAGGTGTAGGCGATATTGTCTAAGCCACAGACATTGAGCAGCACAGTTTATGCGATGGCAATCGGTCTTTGTGTTTAGCGTGCGCACAGTAGTTAGCAATGCAACTGCAAGGTGTTTGTGCAGTGAAAAGAAGCTAGATTTCAGTTGGCTGACGTTACGTATTTAACCGGGGATGGAGTTCGTGATAATGCCGTTGAACAAATCTGTGGCTACGATACATGCACGTTGTTATTAGGAAGAAATAGAACAACTCGCACTTTACAGTGTTCAGACGTCCCGTGTGTCCTGTAGAGCGCACAGTGGAGAGGCACAGGCACCGCCGGCGGAAGAAGTAGTGTTTGTAGTCTCACTCCTCTAACGAGGATATGAACTTCCTGCTCCAATGACGCAAAATGACGATTTTACATCATTGGAAGCAAGGAAGTGCCGACACTGAGATATTTCTCCCCTCTCCGGTGAAGTGAGGGAATGATGCACGACCATTCAAAAATATGACTGGGCTTCTAATGATACAAAGTTTAATGCAAATGGGCGAAGTGTCCCTTTAAGTGTGATCAGATGCCGTCATCCACTCATTCATACTGTGTAGGTCTTTAATGAGTTGTTGTGCTCTTCTTGATTGTATTTGTTCTGTGGTTACTGTGTAAGCTTCTTTGAGTTGATTTGCTAGGCTGGCTAAAGCTGTTTCGGTTCTTTGATAGTCGGAGACCGCAGGCTGTGGTGGTTTGAGTCCAGGCTGTTAGATTTACGTTGATAGGTTTGGCCTGTTTGCTGTCCGTGGGGCTGATCAGAGGCTGCAGGTTAGCAAGTGTGTGGGGTTGTTGTGTGTCTATACGTCTGTGTGTACATGAGCGTGCTTTCTGGGGTGGAGGGGCACAGGAAAAATATTTGTAACATGTTACACTGCTGACTTTACTTTAAGATTCCAACAACAGGTCCATAGATTTAAGTTGCTAACATTGATCAGCTCTGATCACTTTGTGAAATAAGTTGTAAAATTGTATTAGCAGTCATGCACATAATATAATGTTTTACAGAATCAGATTAGTATCACCAGCATACTGTCAGAGTTTCATGGCTAGTTGTGTATGGATAATTTACCCATTGTGTATCCACTTGTAAAGTTGGTTGAAAAAAAGTATAATGTATATTTCTTTGCCTGAATTTATTTATGTTTCATATTGAATTGGTAATGTCTATGTCATGAGACACAATGAGGTAATTTGTACTGTACTGATCAGTGATTTATAGAAAATAATCTTTCTTTATTTTATCAGGCCAGTTAGGCATTAGGAGCAACAAAAATCCTTCATGATCATCTGTTATAAATTGTTTGCAAATACTGTAGATGTTTTCTGATACCATTAGTGTAAAGGAATAAATTTGACAGCCTCCACATTAAGCTGATTTGGAGATTAGTCTATTGTCTGAAAAGCCAGTTCCATGTGATGGAAGATTGCTCTTCATTATTTGAGTCATTTTGTTCTCCTTTCATTTCCAGCAGGCAGCTATACAATGAGACCTGTCTCACAAAGAGAGAAATCAAGTCGCTGAGTACAAGAACCCAACAGAGAAAAGAACAAAGACCAAGACAATGGCACTATCTATGTCCTTAATCTGTGCATAAAATAAAATAATAAACAAATAGGATAAAATAAAATGTGCAATGACAAAATAAAATCCACAGGTGGGAAAAAAACACGGTAAGGGCTTTTAATAGGAACCCACATAACAGTGAAATTAAGTTATATGCTTGCCACACATTTACAGATAAACATAAACATTTTTAAATGTCTAAATTAAAAAAAAAACACAATTTCCAAATAGGAAATACTAAAAAATAGAAAGACCTAGGAAAAAAAAACTAAAGATTACAATTACATTTACACTGCTTTCATACACTGTATCATACCACATTTACATAGTACTGTACTCCATCATCAGTCTCTATCTGAACTTTATTGAGGTCGAACATTATTCCGGCTACAGCTAGTGATCATTAAAAAACAACACTTTATAAATAAAAATTATAGAGGTTTTATATGAAAGGATAAATAATAGAGTAATAAAGATTCAGACTTTTTTCTTCTTCACTAGGTATGTCTTACTCTCCATAAAACACCAATATTCTTTGTTGGACACAGCATTAGACCTAGGAACTTTACATAATAAACCTATTCAAGCACATTATTATCTATGAACTTCTCTGTCTAAGCTTAATAGCCAAATTTTTGATGTCTTACTAGATTTGTGAATGATTATAGAACTGAATTATTACTACTGATGCCGGTTTTCGTACAGTATGAGCTTGTATAATGAGCTACTAATGAAATAAAATGCTTTGAAGTGAGGCCACTCTGTCACATGGCAACTATCTATCAAATTGGACGACCAGTATGATGCTTGGAGTGACAATGCTTTTGAATGTAATGACAATGTGTCTGACATAGCGTAGAGAAAAGTAAGAAAAGGCATTGTTGATAACATTCGTAATTATATGTTCTGTCACCAAGTGCTTGTTCGCCGTGGGAATGGGTTTCTGTAAATATTTTTATAAGGAGTGACTGCCTAGACCTGGTCTATTTTTAAATTGTCCTGAAATAACTTGTGTTATGATTAAACGCTATTCAAACAAAACTGAATAGAATCTGAATCTCAAAAAGGCCTGTCTGGAGGCATGCGAACAGCACTGTAGATCAAATGCAGCCAAGCAATTTGATCACTAAAAACCATAATAACTCTTCACTAATTTGCTAAGTGTAATTGGTATATTGATATTTTAGTAGTGCTATCAGCATCTGGTTAGGAGGTCAAACTCATAAAGTAGATTAAAACTGAATGCCATTACAACCTATTAACCACCCGCTGGACACTAGTCTTTTACTTTATGCATTTGTGTTTTATATCTGGATAACTGTATCACAGTTATTTGTATAGACAGATGAATGGACATTCATTTCTTATGTCTATTTCTTGCTAACTGAAAGTCCAAAAATTACATTAAGCTACGACTCCTACAGAAGCTAAAGCTGATATTCAGTCAGTAACAGGTTGATTTGCAATACGGTGTATCTGTTTAGCATCTTATCAGCTACAGTAGCTGAACCTCACAGTTGGTGCAGTAAGGCCTACTGTTCCTCATTGAAAAAGTAAATCCACTTGTATCCACTTGAAGCTGCATGAATTATGCATTGACGCAGATTACTTTTTGGGGGTGCTGGTTATGAAAGGGACATCAGGACGTACTGTATGTCTGATTAGCCAGCATTGCTGCTCATATCCTCCATTACCAGCCTTCACATTTGTGATGTAGTCATGGCCTATTCCTATTGTGCATTAAGTATGTATAGGTTTCCATCCATAAGTGTACTGGAAAAGCATTAATGTGGCTCTATGGTCAGCAAGCAGATAATTATTTGTCCCGTCAAGACACTATAGATCCAATCTATCAATCCTAGATGCCACTCCAGATGCTAATAAAGAAAACGTACTGTAGTACAAAATTGGTGCTGTTGACATTGACACAAATACAAAAGATTGTGCTTACTGGTAGCTGAATGTCTCATCCCTACATTTCTCAGTACTTCACTGTAATGGTTATATTAATAAAAGAACATTTTCCTGCAATAATTACTGATGAACCTTTAACCTTTGAAATAGCATTTACACAATTTAAATCAAACAATATAATTAAGCTAGACATTTTGTAACTAGAAAAAATCCAACCATTACAGCTTAAAATATTGTATTTACAGTAACTGTGTAGTGCAGTCAATGTGTCAGAGTTAATTGTTGATTTTCTTACAAGAAATGTGCAGTTGTTGTAACAATAGAGAAGCTCTACATATAACCATTTTTAGCCCACCCTCAGGAAACCATGCTGCCAGAGAACAAATTGTCTACAGGCAGTGTGCCATCTCTTTGTGTATTGGCATCACCAGGGTGTCTGTGTGCCACTGTTTTGCACAGAGTTGTCACTCACTCTGTGAAGTACAATTTGCCCGGAGCATAGACGCTCCATGTGCTAATGCTTCAGGGTTTTTCTGGCAGCATTTGCTCTCCACATGGGTTGGCATTTCCCCACACGCTCACCATTGGGCTTGTCATCAGTATACAGTAGCAGATCCTCTTGATGCTGCAGCCCTGTAATCCAGGCCAGTCAAACAATCTGCCTGGTAAATGCAACATGTAAGCTTACTGCTCTCATCTGTAAAAAGGGATGCTACTGATGTCTTTGTCTACATGAGCAGAACATCTGTCATCATTACCACAGCAACAAGTCTGTATGATCAGAACAAAGCAGAATGATAGCAGTGAAACAACACAACATGTGTATTTCTGACTAAAGCTGTGCATTCCTGCTTCTGCTCGATCTTCTAGGGTACTAACATCCCACTTTGAAAAGTACAGTGATGGTAAAACAGAAGCCTTTCCTCCGCAGCTGAAAAAATCCTTGAAGAGGCTCTGAAACCAATTTAAGATACCGGTCTTATTTTCTCTATTGTATATTTACTTAATTCAGCAATAGTTTTAATCCAGTTTAATCTCTTCCCTACGCTCATGTGTTTTGGAAAGGTTAAAAAAAAAAAAAAACTCAAAATCAACAGTGACAGTCTGCCATTATACTTGCTATGCTATGATTGGACAATCATATGGGAGAAGAGTTAAGTGAAGTTCAGTTTAGACAACACAAATTTTTTCAAATGAGACATCCTTGCTCACAAATGTCTCAAATATCAAGCAGTCAGGTGATATCTTTGATACTGTTTGTTCCAAAAGAAATTCTAAATAATTTGTCACTATTTGACTTCCCCTGCAGGTTCATCCAAAGGATGGAGGTACTAGACAACATGGGCGAGGGAGGAATGGAGCTGGAGGGATCAGCCATCACAGCAGCTGTTATAAACAACAGCCTAGATGGTGCTGCAAACATCACCAACGTTACCTTTTTTCCATATTATCAGCACTCTCTGTATGTGGCTGCCAGCTACATCCTGGCCTACTTCTTCATCTTCCTGCTGTGTATGGTGGGAAACACACTGGTCTGTCTGATCGTACTGGAAAACCGTCGTATGCGCACAGTCACCAATCTCTTCATCCTCAACCTGGCTATCAGTGACCTACTGGTGGGCATCTTCTGCATCCCTACAACACTGGTGGACAACCTCATCACAGGTAATATACCCTGCCATAAGTCTTCACCTTGGCCATAACTCCTTACTGTCACATGTGCGTTGCAGGAAAGTCAGTTCTCAGATTTGGTTTGAAGACAGACAGTTTATAATGTGAGACAGTTTGGCTCAATGCTTGACCAACCTTAATTTGATACTCATGATTACTGCTACAGTGTTGCAAACAGGCCACATCAAATGATGATGCTTCTACATGCATGTTAGTCAGGCCTTGTTTAGACAGATTCTTTTGGATTTGGTTTAATGTACCCTTGTGATGTATAGATAAAGCATGATCATGCAGTATCACAATTTGCTAATAGCTACTAATCAGATTTCAAAAGCCACTAAGTCCTCTTTAACAAAACTTGCCCCAGCAGCCCCATGCTCCCTCTGTACCAGACTGAGTTCCTGAGCAAGCTTTGATGGTGGCTGCTTCCACATTCAGGATGTCAGTTTTAAGGGTACTTTGTTGAAATGGTGCATGTTGCACAGACTGAGTAGCAGTCTTACATTTTAAAAACGTGGCCCAACTTCAATCTTTTAGTTCTTGCCAAAAGCAGGCAACACAGCTACTGCTTCCACTTTTAATGATACGGTCTATGATAATAAATGAATTAAATAATACAATAAACTTAAAGGATAAGTTTGGTGATATTACATATTTTTCTTTGAACTGGATATAAATGGGTTAAGTTACTGACTTTGTCTTTTGTTGAAATGAACCAGGACAGACATAACAACAGTGAGAACTTGTGCAAAACCTTGAGCACAAATGCAAAGTTGGCTTTAACTAGCAAGACAACAAAAGCTGCAAGTGAACTCATAATGGAGGTCTTATTTGAAATGAGAGTAATGAGGAAAGATTTGAAGACTTGAAGTGGTTGAACAAGCAAATATGGGTTTGTGAGACTAGACGAAGCTGAACAAAGAGTTAATGACACTGATGACTGCAATGCACGAGCCGACAGCCTGCTAGCCTGTATGATATGTAAACTAAGTCAAATTCAAGCACACTGCAAGGACACTAAAAACCATGTAAGGAGGTCCCACTTGGGAAAGAGTGTGGTTCCAACAATTCCTTTGTCAGAGGTGGTATTTGCTGATGATGAATCCCAGAAGGAGGCCTTAGGCAGATGGTCCAAAACAACTTTTACAGTGCGGACCGTGGTCTCTCAGGTGAAATTTTTGCAACTTTAAAATGAACTATTATCTTAAATGTATCTATGAGTTGCCAACACAACATGAAGAAGACACTAGCGAGATAGAACTAGAAAACTTGACCTGTCTGCTTCTCTTCAAAGGGACAGTGCATGAAGATATGGACCCCATATCTCCACTTTCCCAAAGTAGCTTCAGCATTTGCAAGCATTGTCCTTGACTGATTATGGACCCGCTTGTACCTTGCTAACACTACAGTAGTAACACTACAGTTGGAATGCCTCTTTAGCTTTCATAATATTTTTACTATATTCTAAAGAATATTATTATCGTGAAAAATAAATAAAAAATTAATACTTTTACACATTCTGCTGGCAGCTGCCTAGAAAGAAATAACACAGAACAGGTTCAAGAAAAAACCTCCATCCAATGACAGATGGCTTTCAATAATCAAAACAAAATACTCAATGGAAAATAAAACCACTTTTATATTTAGACTTCAAAGAGTACAATTTTCAGAGAGATGGCTCTAGATTGCCCTACCTGAGGGACAGATACCTGTGTTTATCAAAATATTTATACAATCGGAATACTTTGAACTTATCCTTGCTGTGTTTGTTTTTGCTCATGTAGTGTATTTGTTTTGTTTCATAGGTACTCCGTATAATAATAATAATATTATTATTAATAATAATAATAATAATAATAATAATCCGGCCAGTACACATTGGCATTACCCTAGTTGGGATGGGGTCCATGGCTCGATGGCTAAAAGGAAGAAATCATTAGTTAGTTGATGAAGGTCGATGGGAGAAAAGCAGTTTAAGTATATATCTGGTTTTACAGCTGTTGTGTTTGAAGATAAATCGGTACCTGTTGGAGGCAGGAGGTGATGGATTTTGTCTCTGAGTTTCTGGTAGTTTGATTTTATCATAAAAGAAGCTCATGAAGTTGTTGCTACTGAGGACTAGAGCAAAACAAAAGAGCTGTGACTGTCTGACAGCCTGGCGACATTGCTAAAAAGAAACCCTCGGTTGTTCTTCAAACAATAACTAGCACAGTACGGGCTTTCATCTTTTCATCTCCTCTATTCTGCCTTTCACTTACGGCCTCATTCTGAATTCCATGTGACTGCAAACAACGTACTGGAGCACGCCTAGATAATCGTGATCCTGTAAGTGAGTGAGTGAGTTTCATCTGCAGTTCATAAAGACGCTTCATAACTAAAACTGCCAGGAGAAACAAAAAGCACCACATTTTGGTGCTTTTTGTACTAAAAAAAAATATATTCACTGGAATCATACAAATGTACTAGAAATATACACTTTATGTTTGTTATTTTTTAGGAATCAGAAAACAAGTCCATTTGTCAGTATTCAGCTTTGAGGCCTGTGAAAGCTTGACAGTGATCAAGGGGTCAAACAAACAACAACCTGTCACCAAAGTGTGACAATCGGACTCTTTTTCCATCTGGTGACACAATCTCATGTATTGATTTTTATTCCCAGCCACCCGTAGGTAACAGCAACATATGGTGTAGATAGAACAGCTGGAGGATTTTATAATGGCAACATGAGTAAAGGATTCCGATATGTATGATTTAATTAAGAAAATAATAATCATACCTCTTCACTCCAACTGTCCACTAGTCAAGAACTATAACATACCAAGATGTACCTTTCTCACACACACACAAACAATTCAGGTTAGCGGCACTTACTACAGATGTTGTTAATCATCTAGTTCAGTTAGAGAAAAAGAGAACCAAATTTGAACCATAGGAGGCCTCAGACACACAGTGCAGTTCAGTAGTAAACGCTGTCTCCCACAGCTCTTCTAAACTGATGCACAAGATTAAAAATAAACAGACTGCATGCCTAATTAAATGTAGACATTTATGAGATGTATGGGTCTTGGTAGGGACATTTAACAACATAAATCACATTTTTGCTGAAGTTGTTATGAATTAATCAATATTGTATTTCTTCCTAGTGCAAATACAATACCACACATTACATCTACACATAGATGACTGACAAGAGTAGGAAACAACTTGAAAATGATACCTACAAGAGAACCTACTAGAATATATATATATATAGACTATATATGTCATATCTGACAACCTGGGAGCACACAGTATTATAGCCAGCAGTTATTTGTCCCTGATTCTTGCTTCCAGAAAAATAATACCATGGTATTTGTCCGACTTGTTTGAAAGGGTTTTCAGGTAGTATTTGTGAACTACAGTATAAGGAAAGACAGGGAAAGCTGAACTGGAAAAGACTTGCCAAGTGAAAAATAATACAAGCACTGTGTAGACAATTTCTTTTGACAATTGTCAACAGAAGAGTTAAATACTATGGCAACACACATCGGGCTAGTAGTGGCAACCCCGCAGCCAGTAACCACAGGTAAGGCAATAAAAGGATATTGCCTTACCTCCAAGAGTAAATAAAATGTTAGCAGTTCACATTATCTGGCTGAAATTCCTAGAGGCTATTGCTATTGAGACTATTGATAAAGTCATTCTTACCTTTGTAACACAACCTTTGATACACTACGTACCGTGCAATCATATGTGTGCACACCTGTCATAGATGAGCTCTGATACTTAAACAAATATCACTACATATTGTAGTGAATAATGCATGCTTTTGATCATAGGCTATATCTATAATTGGAGATGTGCTGCTATTTACCACAAAAGATATAAATTAAGAAATTTCCTCTCACACAATTATCAGTATGTCGATGACCTGCGTGTCATTTTTACTCTTCAAAGGGACGAGAAAGCAGTCAGAAGATGAGCTGCATGTTCACGAAACCTCTTTCCTTTCCTCTTGCCTTGTGCAGCCATTATCCCCTCTGCTCAACAATGAACTCATCTATAAATTGTTCCATGAGTTTCTATAGCAACACCATAGCAACTGATGTAACCCTGCTCACCGTAGTTGAAAAAGTTTGAAGTATATGTAAAGTATGTACTGTTTTTCAATAAATGTAGAAATACCACAATGAAAAGTCCTGCCTTCGAGTTTGTAGCCATTTTAATATTGTAGCTGGCCCATGTGAAGTCGGACTGCTTTAAATAGCCCTGATATAATGCAGTACAATACAGCAGCCCTGGTGTAACCCCTGCCTTTATTAAGCCTATTATATTTAATGTTGTAACCCTGTATTGGATTGTATTGCATTAGACTGAACGGTCACATGGAGAGCACACCAAACATGTGAGCAAAACATAATCGAAACAATTGCTATAGTGATTTTGGCTGAAGAAGAAAGACTCCTAGTCACCCTCAACATCTGTGGTGTTAAGAATAGTGGTTCCCAACCTATCATTGATTAAACTAACAACCAACTAAGTGACATATTTATGGATATTTTATATTGTATCCAATGCATACCAATAACAGTACAGAACAACAACTGATTAACTGTACAATGAACCTAATTAGCAAACACAATAACTGCAGGAAGGTTTTAAGTGATTAATTTTGTTTCTTAAATATTGCATCAGATATTTTATGGAACTTTTTATACAATTCTATGGGTTTTTTTCTAACAGTCTTAACTACTCAATAGGCCTCTTTTTTTTTAGACAAATTCAGTGTTTTATTCTATGTGATGCCTGGCCATTTTCTATTAGCTCTTTGGTTGTTTTAACTGCATACTTGCAGGACAAGGCTGTATAGTAGAAATTGAAGCCAAAGTGAAAAAAGATTGTCTTCAGGTTTTTCAAGTTAAGATCTTAAATAATCTAAACTTTAAGAATTCATTTGGTTTTCTTCACAGAAATGATCAAAATGCTGACATATAGACCATGCTGTGTAGTTTTGCTCCCCTTTGCCCTGTTTGGCTCAAGTGCCCATCAAGGTCAAAATTTTAAAAAAGAATCTTTTTAATTTTTTTTTGAAGTATTAGTAGTTATTGTTGTGAGATATGTGTCAGATCTGGTGCCTGCCACTTATAAATAATCTCATAAATCATTCAGGCCACTTCTCAGTTAATTTATTTACTTAATGCATGCATTTATGCATGTTGTCTATCTATACAGCCCCAGTCAACACCCCCCACACCCCAATTATTCTGATCATACATAAGACATACATCACTTTCCATATGCAGTTTTAGCTATTTTTTTGAATTCCTGTTTGTTTTTGTCGTTTGTCTTACTTTGTATAATCTCTTTTTGAAGTTGTGTCCCTTTTCTTGTTTTCACTTTAAAAGAAAATGTAAAAAAATATATAATTGAAGAGAGCCCAGTAAGCATCTGTGAGTGACGACCTGAGAGTGAGAAAACGCCTTCCTGTTGAATGAGTGATGACATCATCTTCACTGTCGATACTTGAGTTTGGAGGGAAATCAGCCCCCTATCTCTTTTTTTCTTTTTAATTCCAATTACACTTTGTTTTCATGCTTTTGTGAAATAAGGTTTATAGGACTGTTTCCTTTGTAATTGGATCTAATTACTCATTAATTAGCACTTGAGGCTGTGTGTGTAGCTTTGAACCCTTGTAATGTGTATAATGCTGTTTGGTCATGTTTAGTGTTTCTATAATTTATTTTGAAGTATAATGCCTATAAAGAAATATAACATAATAATATGTTCAAGCTCACCGTTGGTCACTGGGAAATGTAGCTTTATAATTCATGCTAGGGTAAAGAAATTGAAAGAGCTACTACTCTTTGGCTGGTGGTGGGTCATTGACATAGTACTACTAATAACAATCCTATCAGAAAACTATCTATTATGATAATGATAAAAAGGTTTTTATCATTATTTGTGCCTGTTAACAGCGACATTTTGGTGCCCTTTGGTATTGAGGACATTTACTTATCATTATACAACAGATGGTTGTGTAACAAAATAAGAGTTTGCAGTTCCTTCATGCTACACACATAGAAAAAGCTTTAATCCAAAACCCCACGCTTCCTTTTCCAATAGCTGTAAGATATTTATATCATAGGTAGCTTAATGCATGTTTCAGCAGTGTATGAAGGAGCTACCTTACCAGTTATGGCATCTGAATGTGCAGCTGTTGCCATAATCAGAATCTCCTGATCTAGTCGATTTGAACAATTTTGGCTTAGCCTAAAGGCCCTTAAAAATCAAACCAAATCAGACATCATTCAATTATGTTTTCAGCAATTAAAACAAACATTAAAACAAAAATGTAGCTAGTTTGAAGGAGCTACCAGTTGCTGCATATACATGTACTTTGTTAATAAGATTATTATAATTGCCATGACAATTATAATAATCTTATAATACTTTATTTAAAATGTTTATTCAGCTTCACTTAACTTAACTTAACTCTTCTGTTTCTGTTACAATCAATAAAGTGAGGTATTTATTGTCCAACTTGAAGGGGGGAACGAATGAGGAAGAGGGCAATCCAGAGAGTGCAGGCAGAGATGAAGGAGGGAGGCTGTGGGTAGATGAGTCAAGGCAGAGCTGAGAACAAAGGCTGGCCAGGTGATCCACTGTCGGTGATATAACGATCTTAGAAGCAGGAGAGGAATGGAGCTGATATACTGCAGCACTGATTACTGGATGGGCTTCAGGTGTGAAGCTTGAACCAGGTGTGAAAATCGAGTGGAGACTCAGGACCCAGAGGAGAGAGAGAGCGATAGATAGACCAAATCACAAGTTGCAAAACAAGTAAATATATCACCTTTGTCGACCGGGATCATGGGAAAGTCAGTGCATTGTACAAAAAAAAGGCAACTGAAAAAACTTTCATATACATAGTGTACACTGTTGAATAAATAAGACTGTTGCTTAAACTCAATAATAAATACTTGTAGTAGAGTAGTAGGAGAAACTATGGTTACCACAAAACGCCCTATCTAGAACCAGTGTTTGGAAACAAGGCAGTCTCCACAGAAGACGACCTCCTCATCTGTAGATAAAAACTCACTCTAAGGTAATAAAAACACAACAAGTATTTTCAGGTGATTATACACTAATAAAAACATAGCTTTGAATATTATATTTCATTTCTATCAGTAGATCCTCCAAAATGCTACACACTGGACCTTAAAGAGAATATAACATGCTTATTTTCTGTAATATTCTCCATAGTGTCTAATAGTAATCTCTACAGAGAGGATGTCAGTGTGAATCTGTTTAGCAGGAAGGTCTGGCCCGGATTTAGATACTTATTAACATCAGCATGAACAGATTTGTTCATGAAATTTTCAACAAGCAGCAGCTCTTAGAGGCTTTAACAAAGAAGCAAAACAGCCGCTCTGCTCGCATCTTTGACTGCTGCTTACTATAATTAACTGAAACTAACCACTATTTCGATATACATTGTGGTCCCCGATGGTGTGCCTTTAGTGAAAGACTTTCAAAAGTAATTCGGCCGTCTGAATTAATTAAAAATAAATGTTGCCTTCTCCGCCTGGCTCGCCTACACCTAAAAACAGCATAGCTAATAGGGGTAAGATTGGCAGAGAAGATGGTAGATCGTAGCCACACCTGTAGGACTGTATTTGAAATTCATATAACTAATAAACTACATAAGCTTTTAACAGAATGTACATGCTAATGGCAGTAGGGCAAACAGTGTGTGGGAAGGGTGGGAGGGGTCCTTTGCGATGAAAGAGACCAAAAGTGCACAACGCCTCTGAAAGATGTCCTTGATGGAGTGGAAAGACACCATATACCTGAAATCATACATATAGTACACTATAAACATACTGTAATACTGTAATATATCATTATTTTGCACTGTTATAATCAGTACTAAACAATTGTGCTGTCAGTACCTCTTCTTAAGGGAATGAAAGAGTATAGTGGAACCAGGAAGATAATGTATTATTTGGTAAGAGATGTTTGGCTGTTGTGCTGCAATTTTCCACCACCCTGAACTCAGTTTTCATTGATTACAAACTTTCTGTGTCCCTCTGCTACAAACCTATGATGCTCTATTCGAGCAATTTACCAAGGGTATACTCATTCCTTTCGGCTGTGGCAGGGATGAAAAAACAATGATCATGTAGGATGAAGCAAGCTGTGAAGGTCCTATATAAGATTAGATAAGATAAGATATACCTTTATTAATCCCCCATAGGAGAAATTCAAATGTGCAAATATTCAAAATATATATCTAACATTAGAGAGGGTAACAAAACCTAGACTCATGAAAATGTAACTTTCCAAATCTAATTCTAAACCGTACTATAATCTAAATGTCTACACTCTCTATGTTAATCTATTTTTGATTAAAACCCAGGTTTAAGAATATCTGTACTGCCTGAAGCTTCTTCCTGCCACATTGTAATCACTATGATGACTTTTAGAAATCCTTAACAGTTCAGTTGAATCATGTATAACTTGTTACAGATATGTCACTGTGTTACTACTGAGGTCCAACCTTGTCATTTTTTCAACAGGTTGGCCCTTTTCCAGCATTGTGTGCAAGATGAGCGGCGTTTTGCAGGGAGTGTCTGTTTCTGCATCAGTCTTCACCCTGGTGGCCATTGCTGTTGAAAGGTTAGTGTATGTTGTAGTTTTATAGCTAACGCTAAGACTGTGACATTATTTTTGTTTATTATTATTATTCAACTGACTGAAAATGAATCAGTGACAAGTTTGACTTAATTTATGAGGTAACAGCCATGCTAAGCTCCTGTTGCTTTATTTTAACAGAGCAGTGCTTTGAGCCAAATGATAACATCATGTTCAACATGCTGATGTTTAGCTGCTATAATGGATCTATGATAAGAACTGGATACCAGACTCAAAGATGGTGCCCACTCAAATAAAAACTGCAGACTTTACAACTCGTAAGTTTGCTTCTACATTGTGCACGTTAGTGTTTCCCCTGCTGGCCCTGTCTGCATGTTCCTGCTCAGTCCACTGACAGTTTACTCTTCAAACACACACCCCAGTAACCTCCTCAGAGTACTGTTGCCTGTGAGAACTCTCCCTGCTGGCATTTAAGCCCTCAGCTGTTGGTCTCCTCATGCAGACTATTGTATCCTAACTCTGCAACCTCACTTAAAGGTGCAC
>NW_023339718.1:23399479-23405054 GCF_004916995.1 Morone saxatilis
TCAGCCATCTTAGCGACGTTAGCGTAGCACAACTCCACTTTTGATTTCCATGCGCGTTCATGACAGTTACGGAAACATGGGGGAGGGGTTACAACAGAAGCGACATCATGCAGGATCGCATAGTGCACCTTTAACAAGAAGGGACACAAAATTTTGAGTAGAATCACTAGGAATGATTAGTTCTTGAATATCTGTGAATCATACAGACCGCTTTCTTCATGAATCCTTCCTGATTAACTCTGAACCAACCAATGAACAGCACAAAACAAAAGTAACGACTCATTCATTACTGATTACTTAAACAGTAGTTTGTTTTTGCTTTTATTGCCTTTAATTGATTGTGACAGCTGAAGACAGACAGGAAAGGGGGGCAGAGAGAGGGGATGACACGCAGCAAAGGGCCAGAGGTAGGATTAGAACCCTATCCGGGCACCCCAACTTCACTTGATTTGATAGACTTTACAGTGTGATAACATCATGCTAATAAAAATATCTTTTCTTAGATCTGGGAAAGTTTAACACTTAAAAAAAACCTCAATGGGCTAAAAGTCTGTGATAGAGTAATAACTGACCTTGTTTGCAGTTGGAGGTGTCCTATCAACAGTATAATTCTATTTTATAATGGTGGAATATGGAGAAAATGCTGGATTTTTCTGTTGCAGTACAACTGATAGCCACTGGGACAAATTGGCAGCAAGGATGAGTGGCAGCACCGTATTCAGCTCTCTTATACATCCATGTGTTTAACATGTTCACCATATACAGCAATCAACATTGCTTTTTAGCATTAAACACAAAGTACAACTGATGATGGGGATGTCATTAGTTTTGAAGGTGATTTGGTTATAAAACAAAATATTGGAAATCCAAATCTGGACAAAACTTGGCCTGATGTTAAAAGGTTATGGGAAGACCAAAGTTAATACAGGTTATCCCGAGGGCAAGATTGATATTTGTACCACATTTTATAGCAATCCATCAACTACATAGATATCAACATTGCCCTACCCAGAGCCATTCTGCTAACATGGCTCAAAATACAAATATTTGGTGATTACAGCTTCTTATATAAGTATTTGTTTGCTTTACTTTGAACCACTGGATTTGTTTTACGACTGGCTAACAAAATTTTAATTATAAAAACATGACTTTAGGCTCTGTTGATTTGAGATGGGAATTTACATTGACAGTGCTATTTTTTACTAACCTACAGGTTCCGCTGTATAGTTTACCCTCTACAACCCAAGCTGAATGTACTTGTTGCCAAGGCGGCCATCGTGTTAATCTGGGTTCTAGCAGTGGTGATCATGTGTCCAGCAGCTGTGGCACTGACTGTGGACAAAGTTCCTTTCCACTACATGGTGTACAATGATGACTTCAACCAAACATTCCCCCTGTACACCTGCTATGAAAACTTTGCTAGCCCTCAGACGAGGAAGGTCTACACAGCAGTCCTGTTTGCGCACATCTACCTGGTGCCCCTCACCATCATCACACTGATGTACGGAAGCATCGGAATCAAACTGTGTTCCTCTGTGGTTGCAAACAGAGAGCCACAGTTGGCCAATGCCACAGTCCAGGTTGGGGGTAGAAGGGGTGGTCAGCCAATGATATCCCAGAAAAAGATCAAGGTGATAAAGATGCTTATACTCGTGGCTTTGCTTTTCATGCTGTCCTGGTTGCCTCTCTGGACCCTCATGATGATGACGGACTACGCAGGCTTGGACAGACACCAGCTTGACCTTTTGACCAGCTACATTTTCCCCTTTGCCCACTGGCTGGCTTTCTCCAACTCCAGCGTCAACCCCATCATCTATGGTTACTACAATGAGAACTTTCGGAGGGGCTTCCAGGCGGTGTGCAAGTCCAGGCCCTTCTGTTGCCTCATACAGTGCCAGCAGTGGAGAAGGGTGGCCAGGTGGGGCCGAAAAGAAAGGTCTGTGCCAGCACCTGGTAGAGTTACTAACTTCAGAGATGGCACTGGCAATAACAACCATCTTGTCTTGGGCCTGAGAAATCGAGTCCATAACGACAACAAATTGACTGAGACAGCAGAGGTTAACAGGAACGCAAGGGTGGGGTGTGTTGTGGTCCACTCAGAGAGAAGGCTTTCAGATCGAGGATTAGAACTCGCAGCTATTAATAAGAAAGGCAGTAATGGTGAAGAATCAGACAGGGTTAGTTCTCTGGGAGCGTCAGTGTATCAGGCGTGGGATAACTGAGTGTCAACAATGTTACCCAGGAATAACCCAAACAAACCTGTATTATATTGCATTGGAGTCCCAAGGAAGAGACAATCAATTATCTGATGTTGAAGCATGATGTGGTTACTATTTGAAATATTGGTTACACACTGAAGCCCTAGTTCTAGGCAGTGCCTCATCTTAACGTCTTGCCAATTTTAAGCGTAAACCCTTAAATTGGCAATGCAGACATGAGTATTCCATTAGGCTTTACATTAGAGTCCAAAGAGGAAAGTCAACCCAACAATTAAATGTTGTTCTTTAGAGGTCTATTTTCTCTCTCTCTGTCTCTCTGTCTCCACAACTGTATGGCATTGTAAATAAAATGATGTCAGATGCAGCGGCCACGCACCATTGATGCCATCTATCCTATTGCTTTGTATTTTGTGGTACTGAAAAGAGTAATTTCTGACTTCCATCATATTTCGCTGCACTTCAGTGGGTGGTCTAATTACGGGCCACTGCCGTGTGCTTTGCTGCTGCTGCTGCTGCCTGTACTGTAAGAATCTCCTCCACCACAGGACCAATCTTTAATTGTATCTGAAAGGCCATCATTATTTTTTATGTGTTCGTGCTGTTACACTGAATGGCCTCAGCTAGGAGTGGCAACAAGTGTAGAACTCCACAAAGTCAGACTGTATTGCTATGTGCTTTTGCGCCATCTATTTTTATTTATGTTTTGTTTTTGGACCTTAGTGTTAAATGTATTAGTGTTAAAATTATTAATTGATAAAGAAAATTTACTTTACCAGCTTTGACTTTTTTGTAGGTCAGTTATCGAGTAAAAGTACAAACAAATACAAATACATTTTGAGACTTTTTCAACTGATCTATCTGGCTAGGTAATTTTATGATGAAAAATATTTTGACTCCCAATTGTAGTTTATATTGTAATGATTATATATAACACCACCATCATATTACATTTAGCAAAACATGTTGTCAAGTGAACGCAGGCTGTTTGAGGTTCTTGTTTTAACTGTAACTGAAACATTTAACAAGAAAGAAACATTACATTTTACAGAACATACAGTGCCACTGGAACCATTCCCCGATGATCATTCACAACTGTAATTGATCACATCAAACTATCTTTGTTATAAGCTTCATCTTAAAGCCAATTAAATGTGCACCTGAACTTCTCTGGTGATGCAAACAACAGTGTCGTCATGCTGTATTAGAGAGTGGAACTAAGTGCAACCTAGACAGTCATCATATTTGTTTCCTGACCATTCTATCAAATTTCTCTGCCTTACTCTCCATAAAAATAACTCCATTGTTGTACTTTCAAGACCGACCCCTCATTGAGCTGTTCGAGCAGGAAATACATCACAAAATAATGATGATTTTCACAGGAAGTCTCATTTTAACGACCACTCTTACACCTACATTACAACTATCTTCCCTAGATTAGTTTGCACAGGAAGGTTGGTGACTTCAGCGGAACTGTAAAGCAAAAACAGTTCTACTAGTTAATGACACTATAGCAAGTCATATGATGGATATTGTAATATAAGACACACAACAGTCACTAGTTGTGCCTTCAAACAGTAATGAACAATTTACCTCCACAACATTGGAAATTCTTACTATACATTGTATTGTTATGACACATAAGAAAACAATTTATACAAAAACTATTGTCAACTACCTCAGTTTCCATCAGTGTGCACAATAAATAACCTCTAACTGGTGTACCATAAATAATATACCACCATGGTCAAATCTTGCTTACTTTCTCACCTTTGCACAGCTGCAGTGTGAAATTGGTGTGATATTTGGCGTCAGGAAGTAATAGAAAATGTTGGAGGCAGCCTCCCCCCATTTCAATATGTGGGATGACAAATATTACAAACCTGCTAATCAACTGGATCTGATAGCTGTTGGTTTCCCTACCCAGCAATGAGACCCCTAACCCTATAAAAATAGTATTCATACTACATTCATTGAAATGGGCATTTTACACATGAAGTTGGAAAAAAGAACACATGAAGGTGGAAAAAAGAAAATGACAACCATCTAAAAAAGTAGTTTGTGTGATTAAACCAGTTGTTCAACCACCTGCATAAAATCCCCAGTAGCTCCAATGTGCAGCCTCAGGTCTTATCTCTGCAGTACTGTGTCAGTTGTCTAACAGATGGTAAGTTTAATAGTTGTCAGTGATATCTCAATACTACTTGTATGTTCTCAAGAGCCATATCTTACTAATAGTACCTTTAAAAAACCCCTTATGATGCTTCATTTACACAGTGAAATAAACGTTCTGGATGTTTTCTTAATTTTTGTACCAACCGGTTAATCTAACGGCTTACAAGTCATGCTGTTATGAAAACTAAATTACTTGTAATATCTTTATGCTCTAAATCTTTTGTTGTTTCAAAGTACTATGTTGTTTGTAGATTAGAGGTGCTGTGTTTATGGCTGTGATATAAAAAAACAACACAAATGGTGTTTGCATTCAGCAGTTTTGGTTCATTGCAGCAAGACCGATACCACCACTACCACATAAAATACAGATAAAAAAATTATATATACAAAATGTATGTGATTGGTATAGAGCCACAACCAAAGAATTGGTTAGAATAAAAGAAGCATGTATTTTGTTTTGTTTTAGTGCTTTATTTATAAGCTGGTGTGGTAAAACTTGCATGTGTACCTAATTCAATTCAATTCAATTCAATTCAATTCAATTCAATTCAATTCAATTTTATTTGTTGGTATGACGCAATTGAGAGTGAACAGAACGTGGTATCCTCAGGGACACTTTTCAGAATAGAGCAGTCGTGAGACCCGAACTTCCTTATAGACATTTACAGAGACCCAAACAGTGACCGACCGATGGAGCAAGGCAGGCTTCGGGCCGCGGGCATAGGAAAACGTTCGCCTGGTTTTAACGGGCAGAGAACCTCGGAACGGAACCCTGTCGGCTGCTAGTGTGGTTCATCTGGGCCTCGACCAGTTGTGGGACCCGGAGACGGGAGACCCGGAAAGAGAGAGAGAGAGAGACAGAGATGAGAGATGAGCAGATAAGACAGAGTGGACGAGAGACAGAACAGATGTGGACAGCAGACAACAGAGAGGTAGCGAACAACTAGCGAGGTGAGAGCAGTAGTATGATTCGATGACGACAGAAGAAGACGGTGACCGCGACACATGCGAGACACGACGGGGGTAGCACGACGACGAAAGCAGCGAGAGCGCGCGCCATGCTATCATCCATTCCCAGCATCATGAAAAGGACACTCCTCATATACCGAATGTGTGTGTAGAGTGAACAAAACAGAACGTAAAGGTCAAGAGGAATGCATTAGACTGATATAATAATAGTGAAA
>NW_023339718.1:23405154-23420021 GCF_004916995.1 Morone saxatilis
CGGACCAGACACAGTCTCGTATGGGGTTTGGGTGGGTGCTGTACTACATGGAAGCGCAGAGAGTGTGTAAGACACGCAACTCCTGCTCCTCGGTCCCAAACTCATGGCAATTGGTCCAGCGATTTACGAAAATAAACTTCCGCCATAGTTGCCTGGATAAGAGAGCGGCCTCATCCAAACCGTGGGAATGGCCATGCCGTCTTTCTCACTAATCAGAACCAGGCTTTCCCCATAATTACAACAGCCCGACCTCCACACTTAATCTTAGTGACCTCCGATTGGCGTAATGCGGGTGTCATTACCCCGACCGCTGTGAATAACAATCTTTATTGTATTGTACGCTTATCTTTAGCCAGCAGTTTCTAAATATGATTCAATGTCGCCCGCTCTGGCCCCCCAGGATACATTTAACTATGGCCGCTGGCCTTTCGCTAACTTCACGCTCTTCTCGACTATGGAGAGCCCAATAACCACAGTCTGTTCCTCAGCGGTGTGCTCCCTGCAGTGGGGGGAAATCCTATCTACAAAACGTCGAACGCGTTTTCTGGGGTGAACCTGTGGGCTTCGGCAAGTTATTATGCTCTTCTCCGTTCAGTCACCAAAAGCTCCCTTTCTCCCGGTGCTCGGGATGCTACCCTGAAGCTACCTTCGGCTCGACCCCACCGCCGCAGCCTGTGCTGGCCTGTAACTATGGATGCCTGAATGATATCCTCGGTGGTGGCTGCGTGGCCGTGCGCTCTAACTTGCCTAAATCCTCTCGCCTCCAGCGCAGTGAATAAACTACAACTTAATACATGTACCATATGATCGCTAAGGAGGGCCAGAGGAGTCATACCTAAACATCTGCACCAGCACCTGAGCCAGACACAGGAGAGGAAGAGGGAGAAGGCATCCGCCTAAGAATGCTAGTGCCTTATTGAACCAGCTGCGTGTGTGGAAAACTTTTCGAAAATACAGCAAAAAGTCGCTAAAAGAAGGAAGTAGCCTACGAAGTGTTAAGGTAGAACGAGGCTACGTTTAATCGTTAAGCGGGTAAATAACCGCTGTAACGAGTAAATCAAGTTTATATTTAGCGTTAACTGACACAGTTACAACACCAAACAGTGTACACAGAGCAGGAAGTAAACCGTAGCACGTCAGTGTCATTGTATTTTAGCTTAGCCAGGTTACACTCACTGTCGATCACTGGTTATATGTTATTGTTATTTATATATACAACAATACTAATGTCTGTGGTAACAGAAAGTGAACTGTTTTCATGTCCTCTTTCCAATTTGCAATTTGCTCAGGTTGCATTGACAAATGATTGATTGTCAAACAGTGCATTGTAATTTTGTTGTAACTGTTAATACTGAATACTGTGAAATGAGTCTGTTGCCTGATGACACCTCAGGAGAACCAAAACAGATGTTGAAGACTACTGTAACCTTGTATCAGTGTATATTAGTGTTATTTATGCTTTTCTCATGCTGTGTAACTGGCTGTAATACTGTAGTTCTGTTTCTACTTATGCACTAGAGTTCCACTGATATGGGTTTATTGAAGCTTAATTCTATTATTGGTATTTTTGTATTAGAGCCCCCAATTTTCTTTTTTCAAATATTCATCTTTAATTTTGAACACTTGTGAAAAAAAAAGGATGAGAAATGCACTGAGGGAAACTTCACTGTTCAGCTGCAACCTCAAACAAACCTGCAGCATTCCAGTTTTCCTGTCTACTATTAAAAGTGACTGAAGATGATGAGCCCGCTTGTCTTATTTTAAAAAACAAAAGAAGAAATGTGACCACTGCAGCTCATTAGTGTAGCCAGAGTTAACTAATGAGTATTCCAGCAGAGGAAGACATTTCTGAAATATGGTGCCCAAGTGGATAATCTACTAAATAAAATACATACTGACCCATACTGACCCTGATAGATTTAATAACTAAAACAAGTGTGTGTTTTTTCTGCCTAAATTGAATTTTTGAGTAGATCACTTTGTCTGAATGAATTTTAATTCTTGAAGTTCTTTAACTCTACTCTCCCTGCAATGTGTGAGCCATAAACCAAAGTAAAGATATATTTAGATAAGTTAAAGATAATTGAAAGTGACCTGGTGATGGCACCAGAAATTATTATAACTCATCCAGAGGGGGCCATGAATGTTTGTACCAAATTTCATGGCAATCCATCCAGTAGTTGACGTTTCACAAACGTCAAACTCATGGTGGGCCGAGAGGAAAAGTAATGGAATCACCAAAATCTATAGGATTCATCTTCTGGGCACTACAGGTGTCTTTTTTTTACGTGGCTAAAAATTCTAAGCATGGTAGTAACATTTCAGAGACATAGCAAGTTTTAAAAATGTAATGTTGTGATTGTGTGATACGTTCGAGTGATATGTAGGTGGGTGGGTCATACTTTATGTATGGCCTTCGTCCTACACTCTACCTCATACCATGCATGCTTAGTCATCAGATGTAATGTAAAAGACAGGTATGGGTGCTGCTGCTGCATTTGGTTGGGGGTGTAGCTGAGGAGTTGAAGCTGTTATTTGTGACACAAATAGCAGTCAACCATTAGCTGCTACACTGGCAGGTATTATGCGTATTATCTGTGTTTGGGGGTTTTCATGTTAATGCACACTGTACATACTGTAAAGTGTCCTTGTGTGTGTCACTGTATGAAGCAACCTACAGTATGTGTCCGTGTTTAATGTGCCCATTATCAGTGTTGTTTTGTATGACTGTTTCCTTTTCTTGTGTGATGGTTACCAAATAAATGATTCACTCAAAGGCTTTTCTGTTCCTGTGTACTGCTTACTGCGTATATACAGAGGGAGTTTAGACAACTTAACTCTATAGCCTCAGTTGCCTTCTTGGTAGGGTGATCTCAGACTAACATTTGTGGGTCCTTTGTAATACAACAAAGCTTCATCAAAGCTCACTCTAAAATGCAAATACACAGTTGGAAAACAGAGGCAAGTAAGCTTTCTGGTGGTACAAATATTAGCTTTGTACTCACTGTGAGCTGGGTTGACAAACTTGGATTGAGTTCCACACCAGGCTGACATGCTTACATTTATTTATATATATATATTTATTTAGACTCAAAAGTATATTTAAGCCCAGTGACTGGTAATGAACACTTTAGAAAATAGGTTTCCAATGGGCAAAAACATTTATTATTAAAGGAAATGTGTAAAAATCTTTTTAAAAAGTTTAATGTTTTAAATTAACATTTGAAGTTTCTTCCATGTTTACTGTGGTGAAAAGGGATTTCTATTTTTGGTTTTGTTATTTTATGGATAACCTTACTACTTAATTTTACTTGATTACTATACTTACATTATTGTATGTTTCATGTGAATGCATCTGAGATACTGTAGATGTGAAACCATCAAAGACAGGTAAAATTACCAAAGAGACTGCAAAATAACTACAGAGACTGAAATCAACTAGAAGGGGGTACAAAACATCTAGAGAAACAAAACAACCAGACACAAAATGATCACAGAGACACAAGACCATAGAGCTGTCACACAAGTACAAACAAAAACAAAATGACCACAGAGAGACAAAAAATTAGACCCCACAACTGGTGCATACATGTTGTTGTAGTTGTCTCTTTCTGTTTGGGTGTCTTGCTCCCACATAGGAAGGATAGGGTGCTTATTACGTCTTTATCCAGGGGCTCATTGTCTCATTGTGCATCCATGGATGCAATGGCCTTTAAGCATAGTTATGAATATAGATTAAAAATAATCATTTCAATAGGATTCAAGTGTAATGAGAAACTGAGAAATTGGAACCCTATTGATAAAAGTTGAATATATTCGGGTCCATTCGAGACATGCAGGCTGAAGTAGTGCAGGGCTGGAGCCCATTGTTACCCCCTTGTATTCAAATTGAACCTGCATCATGTGCAGACAGGAAGGCGGACTTAAATTATGCCATTTCAGTATAATTCCTTCCATCTTTAGTGTACTGAATGTTTTGTACTGGAGAAGCACATAACTGATTTTTATGGTATCTGGTAATGAATTTTCTTTGTATGGCATTCATAGAGCTGAAGGCTCATTATAGAGGTCTGCATAGCGTATAGTGTTTGGTAAAGTACAGTAACATTAATTAGGCTGCATATTATGCATGTTAAATCCAAAGGGAGAAATCTAAATCCATAGCAGGCATTGCTGTTTATGAATGTTTTTGTCTGCTCTAAGCAGATGAAACATGACAGTTTGGCAACTGGACACAGTAATAGTATATTTATCCTTCAGTGTTCATACAACTGGACATTGTGGTTTATGGTTTCAACAAAACATTATAAATTGTATTTAATCACAGGAAACCAAATAAATAATACAAGTAAGGCTAAAACCAATCCCTCCTTTAGCCTGATTTATTTAACTTCCCCTTCTAGGTAAGCAATTAAAGGTCCCTGTGTTTTCTTGATGGACACGCACGCACGCACGCACGCACGCACGCACGCTGGAATCAGAGATGCTCCACCAAGTGAGCTATCATGGTTACCCAAAAGCACAACAATAAAATCACAACAATAGCAATTCAAGGCCAATTTTATTGTGCCAGTCTTGTTTAAGGACATCATTGATTACAGCAGCACTGTAGGGTACTAATGATCAGACAGTGAAGAAGCAAATCATATCTATAGGAAAAATCAGCAACTTTTGGCTGAAGAATCTTTTTTATAAATATAGGATATGTTGTTTTTTTAAGGAGCAAAAAGCATTGCTTGGATTTAAAGAACAGGTAGTCATATCAAAGTAATCAGACATGGTATGATAATCAGTGGGGTAAAAACATTCTGCCATTGGATACATTAATGGCATATTTATGGTGTGCACAACTCCAAAAACATTTGTTCCATAAACAAAGATTGATTGTAGTGGTTGTACCACTCATTGTTGGCGTTTATAGTTTTAACAAAACATTTCATATTATAGTTCAGAGAAAACAACAGATTTTCGAAACTGCTCTTCAGTAAGACTGACCGACTGACAGACCTGTACAGACACTGGCAGATCTACTGGATATTATGGATTGTCATTTTCTGTCTTTGTACAATGTGCCATCCAAATGAAATACACAAATAAATAAAACAACTCTAAAAAGGACTTGAATTAAACCTTCCTTTTACCCCCCGTAAAACGTCTCTCAACCTCCCAGCCCCAGGAGTGCTACTGTTCCTTGCCTTTCAGTTTCTGACCACTGTGGTTTGATGAACTTCCCCTCCAGTAACAAATTTAGGGTTGTTGTGTTTTCTCAAACTCTCTGAATTTACCCCCAATTGTTTATTGAGTGTTTTACAATGGTACATCTTACTTTTATACTGCATCAGAATAAGTTTGTTGCAGTTATTAGACCATACAGTATTATAGGAGATAATGGTGGACTAGGCATAGGGTTTATACAGTAGACCCAGTAAGTTTTGTTTTTGTTGTTTGAGCTTCAAATTAATGTGAAACCATTCCCTGTGATAAAATCCAATATTCTTCCATTCATCCGTTCTTGATTTGAAGTTTAATCTGAGGCACTTTGTGAGGTCTGACCCTGAAAGGTGGTGTATAAATAAACTTTTCTAAACAACTCACAGATCACAGGCATCATTACAAAAAAATAATAGTCAGCTGGGAAAATACGTGGGGGTTTGAAGGTGCACAAAAAAGGGAGTGTAAATAAGCTGCACAGATTGTAACAGTCACATTTCACAGAAGGTGCAAATTCTCTAAATGTAATGTCTGAAGTTAATTTACCACCGTCCTCCGCAATGTCAGCTCACATCATAAATATACCTCTATTCAAAACACAAACCAAGAACTCACATTGATACATGTGCATGTGAACCCACACACACGCACACAATAAATCTGAATAAACATTTCATTACTCAAGATCCAAACTCAGGTCAAAGTGTACGGGACTTTATTTTTGATGACCTGGTAGAGGAAATCAGTCATAGTAACTCTGGTTCTACCTGTCCACCTGTGTTTTGATGATTCAGTGCTGCCCTTCGCTCTTCATTCTGCAGGCCACAGCTGTGATCAGCGCTGCTCCCTTCCCACTTCCATCCTCTGACTTTTGGAAAGTTACCCGACACTGCGGTGCCAAATCCTGCAACGTCTCCTGCATGATGCTGGAGAAACTTCAGGAAGAGTGGACGAGACAAAAGATGTTAAAAATCTCCCGTCTATATTTGATGCACACTTTGTTATAAAGTATGGATGCATATGAAGTAGCTGTGATAAATCTAGGTAAACTTTTAATTTTTAGGCCTGTTATGTCTCATTTCCCATTTATGCAAACATGTTTAAAACTTAAGAAATACATGTTTTTGTTAGGACATGATTGCTCCTTACTGTGGGTGCATCTTATAAAGGGTGCCATCCACTCCCACGGTGATGGACAACTGATTGAGGTTGCGGTTCTGCCGTATCTTGTCGACCACAGCAGCTAAACCAGCGCCACAGAGCTGAGCTGCGCGGCGGGCCACCACACTACAGACCTCCTTTACCAGTACACTGTCATCACACGTGGAGCTGGTGAGGCCCAAGTGCTGCAGAATTGAACGGACCTGTCGCATGGCCAGACGGTCTCTTTGGGATCAGAGAGAATTACAAAGGTTATACTTATGAATGAGACAACATACAGGGTGTGTGAGAGACAAGTTAAATACATTAAACTACTAATAACTTATTGCCTCTGTAGTGACCTACTTTTACCATGGTGATTAAGTTCTATCTAACCTCTATACAGCACCTTTATAAGAATATAAAGGATTATTGAAACATTTATGTTTGAAAGGTTTTGACTGTTGGCCGAAATATTTATGCATTTAAACATTTACGTAAGGAGCATGTTTACGAATGTGTTATTTTCTATACACAGCTCATTGTTAACTTGGCCTTGCCAGTTTCTAGCAGCCAAGGCATACACCATAAAGGGGGTTACAGGTTAGACACCAAATTCAAGTTTAAGTCTGAATTTTTTAAGTCAGAGTTTTTAGAATAGAGATCTATGAGTCAGCTTCTTTGCAAACACATTTTTAATATAAATAACCACATTCACAATTTTCTTTACATTTCTTGTTGATCTTTGCATCACTGATGTTTTAGCTATGAGTAGCAGTACACAGATGAGTCACTGGACCCAACTTGGAAAGTGATAGTAGTAGTAATAAAGGATGGTAAGGATCACTGGCTTGTTCACTGTGATATATATATAACCCATCTCCAGTAGGGCTGTGCGATATGACGATAGATTTCGCGTGACAACAGAAAAACGTGTATTCATGTTTTGCTCTATCATTTTTTTCGTTGCGTCACAAATCACACACTTACGTATGAGAAAAATGAGCTCTGAAAGGATTAAAAAAAAAATAAAACGTGAAACCTACCTCGTACTGAAAATAAAAATTTTCTCTGTCTCGCTCTCCCTCTCAGTGTTTCTCGGCAAAATGCATAGTAAAGTCTTATGTGGAAGACACTGAGACAATAATATTTTATATTTTGTTACATGCTTAATACAATACAATGAATGTAACTTCATTTGGTCTTGGTGTTGCTCACCCACTTTCCACCTCTCTTCTCCTCAGTACTCATCAATTCTGTGATAAATAGGTTGTTAAATAATAATAAATGATTGTTCTATTCTTACCATACAGTTACCATGGCGAACGGGTGAACTGAAGAGACATTGAGACTGGAACGTGTTTTTAACACTAACCTTTCAATCTGTGACAGGAACTTTGTCTCGAAGATGCCCCGAGTCTTGAGTCGCTCAGACAGTTTGCCTCTGAACAGCAGGCCCTTAGCAGTGAAATCCATTAGGACATTCCTCACTATCTCCCCCAGGTACATGCCACTTACCATCTTCTCATACCTCAGAGAAAAAGACAAACAGAAAACTTACACATACATAAACTTTACATATTTCACACACTCTATAATCAAACTGATACAGAACTGGGGGAAAAAATGACTTAAACTCAACTGAGGCTCAAACTCATTTCCAGGAATGAAAGCTCAGTGAGCAAACAAAGGTGTACTGGGGTCCAGTTGTTACAGAGGTGGGTAAAAAATGATCAGAAGGTGTGACAGGGGCAGCAATCACTTATGCCCAATGATAATGACTCCTCTCATCCAAGACAATTTCACAACAGGCAGTCCAGACAAGAACAAAAACATTTGATCTAATAAAACCAAATACTCTAATTCATAGTAATGCGGTTTTTGATTTCATCAATCAAGGCACAGGGAGCAAAAGACAAAAGACAAATGTCTGCACAGTGGCTTAAGGGCCATGTTTAGGTGGCTTAAATTAGCAAAAGCTACAATCCTGGCCAGTGTTATCAGCACCTCTCATCAGTGCTCTTGTTAACCAAATTTTTTCTGCCATGGACTACATTTTTTTAACAATGAAGGAAAAATCTGAAAGCCGTCTGTGATTTAGATAGAACACTGCTGCATTATTATTTTCAGGTGATTCTACATTAATGAAAACATAGTTTTGCATATAATATTGAATTTTCACCATATTCTATAAAAAGAGCCCACTAAATCTTATATACTGGGCCTTTAAGTAGATACTTCAGTAATTTTTGCTAAAATTTCGTGTCCTGCCCCATTAAATTGAATCAAATCTATTTACATTTTATAGCTTTCAGTGAACCGTGCCTCCAATTTAATATCAATTGTTACACTGAATGCAATGTGAGTAAGAACACATAAGTGGTCTCAGCACGTTTCTTTTTTTCCTTTTAGAAAAATATTGATGAATGAGTCCTGATTATCCTAATTATACTACAGTAAGTAAACTCAAATCCAGTTGCTTAAGGTAAACAACACTACTGTCAGCCAAGTAGAGCAGTGGATTTGTTTACAAAAACAAGGCAGTACATTGCAGGCAATGAGGTGGTCATATGATCATTGACAGTACTGATATAGTATTGCTGACAATGAAGAGGAATTGTGCACAACTCAAAAGGCTGTTCTCTGTGGTTCTGTCCTTGGCCCCCCTCTTGCTTGTAAGTTTATAAGGTATTTGTGACTACATGTGATACTGTTTGTGAGTTTGGGACTTTTTGGTTGTTTGGACTTTACATAATTAATATGCCAAAAATTACCCATCCAGTACCTCTGTTTCCCAGGGTTGTTAGAGCAATTATCAACAATGTGATCAAACTGGGTGCAGAAGTCATCAAGTTCACCGTTGTCACCAAATGCTCCCCACTCCATGTTGACACACATACGCCCATCATCACCCTCCACCAGTTCGATGTTCTGCATTTCCTCCATATAGCAGGCATTGGTCCCTGTGCCTGAGTTAAATATGGGTGGAAAGGTATCACATCAGTCAGTTTTTCATATTAAAGTGAGAACTGATCCACTCAAAAAACACACACTCACAGTTAAGTTAACTGATCTTAAGGTTTAAAATGAAACAAAGAGACTGGCTTCCAGAAAGGAAGGTGGGGGGTAGACAGACTTACCTACAATGAGTCCCACTTCACATTTGGGGTCCTCATAGCCGCAGGTCATCATGGTTCCTACTGTGTCATTAACCACAGCTACAAAGTTCAAGTCAAATTCCTGGAAGCAGTAACAATAATTTAGTAATACATTGTTGTCTTTACAAACCAGTAAAAACAATGCTTTATGTGGAAATCTTTAATACTAGAAACATACAGTAGTAGCCTAATTGCCTACACTAATAACCACCCTGGCTTTAAATCAGGAATCCTAACAAATAGCAGATCTATAGCTTTAAGCAGGTACATATTGAATGTGCTGAGATTCTTTATGTTGGTTTAGTGCTGCCTCTTGCACTCATCATTAGAAAACAGGAGGTGACAGGTGTTTGTAAATCTATATACTTTTACCCCAAGGTTACTTTAGTTTTTGAGAATGTCTGATTTTATTATTGCCCTAAGGTCTTGACAAACATACATAGTATGCATATATATCATCTATTTCTGTATTTTTAATTAATTCTGTTTTGTTGCTTGATTTTGCAATTTTAGTGTTGCCGAATCAAAGGAACCATATCAACTCACTTTGTACATCACATACAATAAAAATCAGATCACTGCTTTTATGAGCTCTTACACAAGACAAAGAAGACTATATGACAGACAGGGTACAGGCTGTGTTTCAGGCAGCTGTGTTTGTAATCCACTTTGGCCACTAGGGGTATTCCTATTATTATATTCTTCAAGTGTCAACATTCACAGGCCACACTTTTTCAATAACATTTCTGACAATGTATTTGTGATGTGTGCACTGACCTGTCTGCGGCGGACAGCAGCTTTAAGTAATGTAATGACATCTTGTCCCACACAGCCGCTGGCTTTAAAACCCTTTGTCCACCTCAGAAGAATGCCCTGGAAAAATTGTGTAAAAAATGTGTAAAAATCAGTATTTGACTATACTAAAGGAATGTAAAGGTCACTGCAATAGCTACTGTCAGTTATTGTATATTCTTAATAGTACATTAGAAATAAAGATAAACAAAAAATAAATAAAAATACTATATATACACTATAATAATATATAAAAAATACAGTATAGTGGTAATTGTTGCCACCATCGACATACATCAATCAGCCGTAACATTATGACCACCTGGGCACCCTGGTTGTGCAGCCCCAGACTAGCAAACTGCTCTGCACTGTGTGTTCTGACTCCTTTCTATCAGAACCACATTAACTGTTTCAGCAGTCTGAGCTACAGTGCTCGTTCTGTTGGATCGGACCACGTGTGCATCAGTTAGCCATGGGGACACTGTTACCGGTTCACCGCTTTTCCTTCCTTTGACCTTTTTTGATAGTGACCAATGTAGACCAGAAATATTACTGGCAATAAACTGAACTGGGCTAAGAACACTTAATGCTGAAAATGTTTTCATGAATCTGTGGTAGCCAGTGCTATCCTGTTGGCTGTCTGCTGGGGCTGCTGGGGCAGTAGGTTAAGGGTAGCAGACGCTAACAGACTCAATAAACTCATCCGCAAGACCAGTGACGTAGTGGGGGTGGAGCTAGACTCCTCTGACAGCGGTGTCAGAGAGGAGGATGCTGTAAAGCTACATCATCTTGGACAGGGTCCCCCATCCACTCCACAATGAACTGGTCAAACACAGGAGTACATTAAGTGCAAGACTCATTCTGCAGATGTACCAGGAAGTCATTCCTGCCTGTGTCCATCAAACTGTACAACTGCTCCCTCAGAGTGTCAAAATGTATTCATTAGTGTCATTAGAGTCATTAGTCATATAACTGGCGCTTGAAATGTCTCTGGTTAATGTGTAATAATTTGTAACTTCTGTAATGCTACAATCTTTAAAACTCACTACTATTACTCATTTCATTTCTGTCAGTCACATACTGTGGCATAACTTTACTTTGTATATATGGTCATATATTATATATTTTATCATAAAAAAAAGGTACATACGTATATGTATATAACATCTCAATAGTCTCACGGCGGCTTGCTGCTATATAGATCATAAACCTGCCTCCATGTTAGCAGATGGGACATGGGCCAAACTAAAATTAATCAAAGTACAACTCAAATAAAGTTTGAGTCAGCCGGGCATATGGGCGGGATCTCGATACTGCAGCACCAACACTGAACACTACTGCGCAGACTCTTGATGACGTCACCAGCGTAAGGTGGTCACAAAATGTCGATTGTTGCCACAGTCTGATAAAGAATGCACTGTGCTTTTCTAATACATTCGTTGCTGATCAACCCGTATAGTTGGTTGATTACAGTACTTTGCAGTTTCTCCATTTCTGTGCACAATTCATCACAAATTTTAACATTTTATAAAAGCAGAATTTTGGTTTCACTGCACGCTTTTTGCTTTTATGCAATATAATGTCAGTGTCAGTGGTAACAGAGGTGGGCCTTGGGGTCCTCCAAAGCTCATTCTTTGCAGGTAATTGGCCTTTAACCAAACAACAGATGACAAAAACAAGTACATTCCCGTCCTATACTTGTTCGCCTATCCGTGGGTTTTGCTTCCTGTTTTCAAGCTTGTAAAAACACACAAAACGCATTCAGAATTGTACCAAAATATGTTTCTGTATGAATCAATGACTGAATCATTCCTTATTTTAGACATTATTTAATTTAAGAGGTGGTGATTCAGGGCTTAGTTCAAATGCATGCCGTCATCAGCTAAACGATACTCCCCATAGTTCACTGATTGTTCCAACTTCCAGCTGCTAGGAACACTTGAATGTTAACACTTGCTTTTCAAGTAAATGTCATTGTGAACTTGCAAGATTTAGGCTGGCTTTGTGCGCTCCCCGTCAGTGTGCTTACCGGTTAAGCACAAACAGTATAGTCCTGACTGGCTGACACCTAATACACTAACGTTTGACCAGTTATGGCGTTATTTTGAAAGACACCTGTTCATACAATAACTTAACATGCGGTCAAAATTTTGAAGTAAAAATATTCTGTAGTATGGTGGAGGCTCTTGTTGTCCCACCAAAATAACCTTCAATAACCATTGCAACAACAACAACAACCTTATCCCAGCCATGTAAATCAATTTATTATGTTCCCTGGAAACAGTTTCCATTGACATCTGCGTTTTTTTTATTTGGTTGTGTTTTGTCTACTGGTATCTATTTTTTTAAGTTGGCCACCATAGATTTGACTGGGTGTGACTAATAGATACCAGCTTCTTTCAAAACTCAAGCTGATAAAAAATGCTGGCTTTACTTCATTGCAATTCAAATTCAATGCATTAATTAGTTTAGAATGTAGGAGTTGCAGCCCTGGCAACAAACAGATATTGTTTCTGCCAGCTTAATGGCAATCACACTAAAAGTTCAGAAAATGTACGAAAAACAGGTAGATTCAATATATTATATGTATGATAGATAGTCTTACACTTGAATGAATATTGAGTCAAACATTACCTGGTCCAGTTTACTCTGATGACAGGGAAAGGAGAAAGTAAATCCCAGAGGTAAGGATGTTCCCTTCATGCCCATGTATTCCAGAAAGTCGGCGATGCAGTACACAATGTGGTCGAAAAGCTGGCACACAAGAGACAGAAAATGTAAACAAAATTTAAAAAATGCACAGGAACATTAGGTTTCAAACAATGAACCACTCATATAATGTGTTACCCTCAGTTTTGCAAAGACACACAGTATTTACGGGTTTGACATGGTGCACAGTAAGTGACTACTGATTGTCTTTGTCTCTCTCTCGTGTACTGTATGGAGCCTCATAGTGGTCTCATAGTGCTGTAAATATTTGGGATGCTACAGAAACTATACAATGTTCTCTATAATCAATTTTTATATACTACATATCTTTATGCAGATTGCATGCAAAACTACATACAAAAAAAATAATACTGGTGTTCAATGCAATTACCTTCCACATTAATTTAGAATATCAAACAAAAATCTTCACATTTAAAATAAAATAATAAGAAATAAAATAATAGTGCTTGTAATCATTCATTGAGACATGACTCAACCTCAAAAACAGCAGAGGTCGCTCAGTGTCATCTTTTTCGTTGCTGTTCGCATACTTCAACCCCCAGTAATGTTTTACCTCTTCCCCTGTGCCCTGCATGATCTCCTGTGGGATACTGTAGATCTTGTGGTGCATGTCGACTTTGTGTCTCTTTCCACTTTGTACTTGCACAAGCAGCACCCGAAAGCTTGAGCCCCCAAGGTCCAAAGCTAAAAAGTCGCCATGCTCTGATGAGGACAATAAAGACAAGTTCATAAACATAAAAGCATTGTAGGAAAGATTAAACTTAACTCAATAATAAGTCAAGTGGAAGGTCCCTTTTTCTCTTACCTGTCCCGTCTGGTGTGGATCTGACATAGGTGGGAAGCATCTTGACGCTCGTCTGTTCATGGGTTTGCTTTGACAGGCCTCGCACCATCTCCTCACTCATTCGCTTCTTTACGTCCAGCAGTTGTTCACGGCTCAGACGCAGGGTGTCCAGGATGCGTTGACGCTCAGCTTGTTGAGCGGCAAGACGGTAGGCTACTGCTGTTACCATGGCTGCACCCTTCCCACTGCCACACTGCGACTGCAAAAAACGTACATCACAGTCCGGCACAAGTCGCCGTACCATCTTATGGAGCCTCCTGGAAAACCTAGGAAAAGGAAATACCTTTGGTTAAATCTGTCGTTTTTTCAAACCTTTTCATGTCAAGGACCCCTAAACTGACCCAGATTAGACCACAGACCCCCATTTTAAAAGATTTTGTCCCAGGTCCCCCATCTGATAGGAGTTTTGCTTTTAAATGTTTTATTACAGAAAGTGTACAAAACCATGACCAAAATAGTCAGTCATTGTGTTACTAATGGACAGAATTATAATTAAAACTAGAAAATTCCTAAAGAAATTTTGAGTGTGCCTGCCTCTGGCCCATATATTAATACCATGTCAGCTACCAAAACAAATTAAAGTGAATGATTGTTAATATTAACACAAATGAAGTGCCAATGCACCTTAAGATATTTTACCTGCTTATGAAGCCTGTTCGTGTAGTGTAATTATAGCACTCGCTTCAGGAGCAGAATAAATTAAACAGCATTAACAAAAGCTAGCCATTAGCTAAGAAAAAAAAAAAAAAAAAAAAAAAAAAAAAAAACTAGCCCGATTAAGCATAGCTAGCGATTAGCGGTTAGCTAGCAATCTAACGCCTGGTTTTTAAAGCTCAGCTCTAACTTTGGTTAGTTGGTTGTTGTAGTGTGCTAACTCTAGCTAGCTAGCTGAAAGAGAATTAGAAGGATATAAAATGCAAGGCGCTAGGAGGGAACGATGAATGGATTAATAACCTAAGCGATAGATAGTAGCATGCTAGGATGCCTAGATA
>NW_023339718.1:23420046-23422257 GCF_004916995.1 Morone saxatilis
TTTTGTGTATGTGCGATCAAAGCTGCGGGAGGAGTAGCGCGCCGAAAAACGTACGGAAGAATAATAATAATAAGCCCGAGGAAGAATAGTAGTGTGCTTTGCAGGCACACTAATAAATGATTCCTTTTTGCTGGGGATATCCTGGAACCCTCTCAAGGAACCTACTGATGTAAACAACATTCCATGTGACAACACAACAGCCTACTTGGTAGGTTTAAAGGTCTTAGCTGAGGGCTTACTGATTGTTAACTACACTAAAATCTGTGTGGTCCTCCAGTCAACCAACATTCACTTTCAGTAAGAATACAAGAGGCTTTAATTAAAACTTGTCTTTGTGACAAATCAGACATAATACAAGGGAGGGGGGTAGGGGACTTTTAACAAGTAACAGGTCCCAAATGCATTTCGGACAAAGCAAACAACATTACAAAGCTGTTTATTTAGCCAAATATCAGTTTCCCAGTTGATACAGGTAAACAGACAGGCAGGGAAACATGGAAATTGCTTAAATGCAAAGTCAACTTGGCAATTTAGCTGAAAGAATTTTTTTTTTGCAAGTGAAGTGATGGTGTTCAGGAACACTTACTCTTGATGATTCTTGTAAACAGAGCCATCCACGCCAATAGTGGTACGCAGCTTCTCAGCAGCCTTGTTATCCCGGATCTGCCGCAGCACTGCCACTAGAGTGGCGGCACACAAGTGTGCAGCCCGTGTAGATACTATCTGACACACCCTCTGAGTGGCTATGCAGTCCTCAACCGACGGATCCAAGCTCAGGCCTCGGAGCACCTTTTCAGCGCTCGCCAGACCTTCTTCATCTCTGCAGGTAAAGCAAAACACAAATCACATTCACTATAACTTCAGTGACACTACACTACAATTTCAACAACTAATCGCCTAACAAACTCTGTGATACAATACATGTTTGTTTTGCTCATTATTCTGCTTGTATGCATGACATGACCTGGCAGTAAGATGTAAGTAAGATGATATAATTTCAAATGTAAGGCAAATGTATATTCTGCCCTTGCATATGAGACATAAATGACAGAAAACATTTGGTGAGTATGTTCTTTGCATACTTAGATTAGTCAGTGATTACCAGCCTGGCTAACACATGCGGATAGAGTTGTCTCGTTCATCCAGATGATACGATTTCAGGTCAAAGTTAAACAACCCACTGAACTATTTTGTGAGCTTGAGACGTTTTGCTGTTCTTTAGTTCACTGGAAACAAGTTTTTTTGCTGCTTACAATACCGCTGTACCATCATCACTGCATCTCAGTTTCTCAATCACACTCTCACACACACACACACACACGCACTAACTTTTCATTATCAATGGCATAGATGTAGCTTGTGTTGAAGCTTCCAGTGGTGAGGAGCTCTGCTGTAGTCTTGCCCTGGAAAAGCAGCCGCTCTTTGGTCATCCTCACCAGGATGAGACGCACCAGTTCCCCCATGTACATGCCGCTGATCATCTTCTCAAACCTACATGCCAACAGAAAAAAAGAGGAATAAAATATCGCCACATCCATTTTTACTAAAAGAGCCTTCCAGTTTATGGTTTTATTGATACGTTAAACCAAACTACCAAAATACTGCATCTACAAATGCACATACAGTGGATATAGAAAGTCTACACACCCCTAGGTTGAAGCACCTTTTGATTTTATAACAGTACTCAGTCATTTTGGGTAGGAGTCTATTAGCATGGCACATCTTGACTTGGCAATACTTGCCCACTCTTCTTTGCAAAAGTGCTCTAAATCTGTCAGATTGCGAGGGCATCTCCTGTGCACAGCCCTCTTCAGATCACTCCACAGATGTTCAACTGGATTCAGGTCTGGGCTTTGGCTGGGCCATTCCAAAACGTTGGTGAAGCCACGCTTCTGTTGATTTGGATGTATGCTTTGGATCGTTGTCGTGCTGAAAGGTGAAATTCCTCTTCATCTTCAGCTTTCTAACGGAAGCCTGAAGGTTTTGTGCCAAAATTGACTGATATTTGGAACTGTTCATAATTCCCTTTACCTTGAATAAGGCCCCGCTTCCAGCTGAAGAAAAACAGTCCCAAAGCATGATGCTGCATGATATGGTGTTCTTTGGGGGATGTCTAGTGCCAAACATACACTACCGTTCAAAAGTTTGGGGTCACCCAAACAATTTTGGGTTTTCCATGAAAAGTCACACTTATTCACCACCATACGTTGT
>NW_023339718.1:23422282-23423112 GCF_004916995.1 Morone saxatilis
TATAACTGTTTTCAGATGTGTGAACATGATTGCACAAGGGTGTTTCTATCATTCAATTTGCCTTCTTGAGCCAATGAAGGCAAACACATTGTACCATTAGAACACGATGAAGTGATAGTTGCTGGAAATGGGCTCTATACACCTATGTAGAATATTGCACCAAAAACCCAGATCCATTTGCAAGCTAGAATAGTCATTTACCACATTAGCAATGGGTAAGAGGTGTTATTTCTTTAAAGTTAAGACTAGTTTAAAGTTATCTTCATTGAAAAGTACAGTGCTTTTCCTTCAAAAATAAGGACATTTCAAGTGACCCCAAACTCCAAACTTTTGAACGGTAGTGTACCTTTTGGAATTATGGCCAAAAAGTTGAACCGTGGTTTCATCAGACCATAACACATTTTCCCACATGCTTTTGGGAGACTTCATGTATTTTGTTGCAAAATTTAGCCAGGGTTGGATGTTTTTCTTCGTAAGAAAAGGCTTCCGTCTTGCCACCCTACCCCATAGCCCAAACGTATGAAGAATACGGGAGATTGTTGTCACATGTAGTACACAGCCAGTACTGCTAGAAATTTCTGCAAGTTCCTTTAATGTTGCTGTAGGCTCTTGGAACACTCCCTGACCAGTTTTTTATTCGTCATCTTTTCATCAATTTAGGAGGGGTGTCCAGTTCTCGGTAATGTCACTGTTGCCATATTTTCTCATCTTGATGATGACTGTCTTCCCTGATCCCTCTGATGCTTTGGAAGCTGCGGACCATGGCTTTTGCTCTGAGATGCAACTAAGAAAATGTCAGGAAAATCCTACTAGAACAGCTGAACTTTATT
>NW_023339718.1:23423218-23436012 GCF_004916995.1 Morone saxatilis
TAAGTTTTTTATTTTTTATTTTTCCCCCTAAAAGATTTCAGTTTGTTTTTCAATTGAATTGTTCATGTTATAGGGTAGATAAAAAAAACATCTGACATTATTTATACTTGTCTAATTTTTTTATATCACAAAAACCTGTCATTTTAACAGGGGTGTGTAGACTTTTTATATCCACTGTACAAACACAAATGCAGCTAACGGAAAGCCTGGCAGACACTGGACTTCTGATGCATAAACTCTGGAAACTATTCTTCTAACGGAAACTTTCACTAGACTGAGATCTAATACTACCCTTAAGTTGGGTACAAAGATGCCATCTGTGAGACATTTTAGTTGTCCTCCAAATGATGCATCAAAACTCACAAGTGATATTCAACACTGTGGTAGGCCTACAACTATTAGAGAATGTCAGAAAACACTGAATTAGACAGACGGTAGTTATGCAGCTCAATAATGATATGTTATTCACTATGCTGATGAACACAGCCACAGTGTTACGAACAATCACCATCCCAGGCTTGTTAGTCTGATATTTAATCAGCATCGCTTGACACTAAAGTACAAAGACACAGAAGATGCTATATTAATACAGTGAACATTTTATTGATCTTGCATTCCTTTTCTGCAATAGACTACTTTTAGAGTGCTTTATATGTAAAAGAGGATATAGGGTTTTCCAGTCATGTTCTACTTGATCTGCCTTTGACAGAAGGTTGTAACAGTAATAAGTTCAAATACAGCATTAAGATCATCATTCATTTCCTTGTGTGAATGAGTCACTTCATTTTGAGACAGACAGTGCTCTTCACACTGACCAATGTCAATCTAAGGAGCTGGTCCTCTCTAGTCTGTTTCATTATTGTAACCCAGTGTTTCCTTTTTAAAAAAAAATAATGACCTCTCTTGAAAGCAGCATCACTTTGGATGGCTTCTTTACAATCCAGTTTGTTTGTCCCACAAAAGGTTCATTTGCAGCAAGGCAGAAAACAAACATAAACACACAAATTTACTGAATTCTTTGAAAAGAGGTACACAATTAATACAAGCATAAACTGGTGTACCTGTTCTATACATCTGTTTAGACCGGTTATTGAATTAAATATTGTAAATGCAGATGGCAAAAGTTTTCCGAATGTACATTTTTCCTTCTCTGTTTTGAGTGAATTTATCAATGACTTTATTATTAATAGATATGGATTAGCAGAGAATAAAAAGGTTTGTGTACATTGGAAGCTAAGAAGAGCACATGATATTACATTGACTGAGCTTTAAAGCCCACTGATCACTTTTCTGTTTTTTGTTTTATGCTCATGTTTGACCTTGCCCTCAGAAACAGCTTGGAAAAATAAAATAGGGGTCATCCTCCCTGAAAATTCCCTCCAAAACTCCAAACTCAAAGGAATAGACTCTAAATACAGCATGTGTGTGCACACATCTGAGCACATACAACACACTTGTCTTTGTTTACCAAGGCCAACAGTATATGATGTTTACGAGTTTGACACTTATACTGCAGCTATGTCTCTGATTGTATTCAGCCACATGAACTGTGGATAACCACAGTTGTAGTATCTCACAAAACCCTTCAGATTAAAAAAACATATTAGATAGATTGAGCTAGAGATTATTCCTACTTGCCACTCACTTTAGTTTACTTAATTAGCATGGTAATACAAAAAGTAAATATAATATTTAAAGCAGTGTCGTAAGTACAAAGGTTTATCTAAGAAATATAACATAACCTTCAACTGACTGGACTGACTGTGGTGAAATTTGCTTAATCTTCTAAAGTCCCAAAAATCCAAATAACACTCCAGATATATTCACTGTTAAAAACTACACTTCTGGCCACTCCAGCTGCACTATTGTACAGAGAGCAATGCAAAATCTTTGCCACAGGTTCAATGCACAAACACATGAACACTGATTTGCATGCACATGCATAAAATTACAGGCAAATATTACCCATTACTACTAGCACCGAAAAATCAATTCAGCTCATTCAAGCGAGTCAGTTTCACTGAGACTGAAAACTATAATTCACCATCCAATATATCCTGACAGAACCAGATTACTTCAAGGAGCCACTCCTCCACAGAGCATTCTGATTAACAGAACCGTCTTTACCTTGCATCACAGTATTAATGGACACAATCAAAGGGATGACAGGACACGTGGTTTTGGTTTCTCAAGTGTTGCTGAACAGAATAGGGATAACAGGGATTATGGCCTTTGAGCTGCTGAAAGGCTTTTGAATGTGAAAAATCAGTGCATAAAGTTTGATTAAGATCAGCTTAACAATGGAATTGGCACGACAATGTCCTGATGGAAATAATGGAATTGAAATGGAAATGTACAGTATGCTGAAAAATACGCTGAACAGAAAATTAAAAACAGGAGCTGGTCAGACAGAAGGGACAGTTCTACAAAAATAAAATAAAATGATAGAAATGATAGAAATTAGCAATAAATCTCCTGAATTTCCCTCGGGATAAATAAAGTATCTATCTATCTCTAATACAAGCCTTTCTTTAGTTAAGTGAAGCCCCTACTGAGAGATGTTTTATGTGGAAACAAGTCAGATAAGCATATAGACACTCACAGCTGCTTGCCAGGGTTCAGAGAGCCCGCGTCTATTTCCTGGTCAAAGTCAGTGCGGAGGTCTTCCAGCGCTCCATCGTCTCCAAAAGCACCCCACTCTGTATTGACACACATCCGTCCCTCGTCACCGTCCAGCACCTCAAGGTTCCTCATCTGCTCCATGTAGCAGGCATTGGTCCCCGTTCCTTGAGGGAAGAGATGTTAGCATAACATTACTGCATTAGCATTTGTCATCCAAAAAAGAAAAAAAAGTGTCTATCACCCATGTTTGAATCAAATTAATCAAGCACGCTCTCCCATAAAAGGATATTAAAACTAGCAATCACTCTTCATCCAGTAACCAGAAAACCCCCCAGTGTCTACTCTTTTGTTTAAATGTTAACAGTTCTGGTTTGTTTCATTATCAAAAAATGTGTGTTCTATGGATTTTGTTCTCTAGTATGGAATTTAATTTTGTCTCGGCTGCACACTATATTGATGTCAAAGGGCAAAAGATGTGATATGTTTTATGAAGTATTATTCACTCCACCAATTTAAATGATAGAAAATTATAACCTATAATGTGTACAACCTATAAATTGCCATGATAAGGTGGTGATTCCCCTTTCTCATCAGTTTGTGCATCACTGTAACCTTGGAAGCTGTGCTGTCAGGGACAAAAGCTCCTGGTAGCGTGCCCCACCGCAAATTGGTCCCAGGGGAGGGGCCAGAACAGTGATTCACAAGATTCGACATCAACTGGCCAAAAAAGGTGCTGCAGCACCTCCAGGGATCTAGTGGGGTGGCAGCTACCACCCCTAAAAAATGCCTCCTCCCCAGTTTGGTGTTAAAAGCTGTCAAATTTAACAAATTCATTTAGATTAAATCTATGAATAATGTGTTAAAAACAGAAATGAATTTAATGATCTGTGTTGGTCACAGTTGTGGCTTAGGAGGTAGAGCAGGTCATCCACTACTCAGAAAGTTGGCGTGCCAAATTGCATCAGTGTGTGAATGTGAATGAACGAATGAGTTAGTTTCTGTTGGGCTTGTGAATGGGTGAATGTGGCATGTAGTGTAAAAATGCTTTGAATATTCAGAAGACTAGAAAAGCGCTATACAAGTACAGTCCTTTAACCATTACATTTTAGAGTAAGTGAAAGACTTATGGTCCATGAAGATTTTGGAAATAAAACATTTCCCAAATTTCTAATGCCAACTTTAGATAATTATATTAAATCATTTACTAATGTGCCTTCATTTCGGGGCTTTTCCAAGCAAATTTTGACATTAAATCAGCAAGTCTCCATGCAACCCTCTAGATTCGCTAAGAACCTCGTCTGGAATAGGTAAACTTTGGCCTGCTCTTGGAGCCAGACCTTGAAGGAGAGCTTGCCAGTGAGTGTCTGGTGGCCTGGCTCTGACCCAAGGAGCCCAGTCAGGCACAGCCCGAAAGAAACTAAATGGTGCCCCCATTATGCAGGCCCATTTCATCTGGCTTGGGACCACTTGGGATCCCCCACAGAGATGTACAACGTTGCTGGACCTCCCTTTCCTCCATCATCCTGCTGGACCTTTCAGCAGTGTTTGACACAGTAAACCACCAGATCCTTCTCTCCACCATGCAAGAACTGGAAGTCTCAGGCCCTGCACTCTCCCTACTCACATCCTGCCTCAAGGACCACACTTACAGGGTGGCAGCACATATCTCTGCATATCTGACACCTCTCAGTAGTTGTCTGAGCACCACCTGAAGCTCAACATCGACAATACAGAGCTGCTCTTCCTGCATGAAAGACATGGATGTGAGCATGACCTCTCCATTACCAGTGAGAACTCTGCAGTGTCCTGGGCTAAGATTGCAAGAGCCTGGTTGTGGCACTGGAGGACCAGCTGTCCTTCACTGCCAACATTGCTGGAACAATCCGCTCCTGCACCTGGTCCATGGTCTCATCATCTTGCACCTAGACTACTGCAACTTCTTCCTGGCTGGTGTGCCTGCATGTGCCATCCAACCAACCCCCCTGGCTCAGGCTCCTCCTACATCCTGGACATGGTCAAAGCCCTCCAGTCTGGCTTGCTGCTCTCTCACTACAAGGCAGGCCCTGCTACCGCTCAACAAAATAGCAACTGTTTGCTGTCCTGGCTCCATAATTGTGGAACAAGCTACACAGCAGAAACCCTACACATCTTCTGTTGCATTCTACACCTTGGCCCATGAAAAAGCCATCTATAATAGTTTTTAAATGTAGCACATAAAAGTATGTAATGGATAGACTTAACAATTTCAAGCATTTGAAAATGGATCAAGAGGAATGTTCACTCAGTAGAGCTTCTCTTATGGCACTTCTGACACAATGCCCATTATCTTCTGATTCAAGCATCCATTTTCAGTTCTTCAGCTGCCTTCAGCCAGGCCACATTCTCATCATCTTTAATTCCTTTGATGCAGGCAAGTTTAGGTGCAGAATTACACCATGTGAGACACAATGTTAACCTTTCAAAACCATTTAAATGTAATGACAATTATTTATAATAATTATTTATATTTATATAGGAACGTATTTGACCCTTTGACCTGGTCATTGTAAAACCATGTACAACCTGTTAAAGAGGCTATTATATGTGTTTACCCTTTAACCCTGTTTCTAACTACACTCTGTGTCCAAGTAAACAGCTGGATGTTGAGACTTCACTGAGCAGCCAAGGACATGATAAGACCGATCGTTGCAACACACTATCTTTGTTTCCCTAGAACTTAGGAATAAGTAACTGTGTTAGAGTGATGCTCCAAAAGGGTTAAAATGATACTGCTTCTTTCAATCTTCACTCTTTCGAGCCTTCACATACAAGAGTGTGTGATGGTTGCATGGATGATTTGAATAAAACTTTACAGGAAGACAAGATCATACTTTGTATGCATTATTTAACAAATGACCACAACAGATAAGAATCACATAAGGGTGCATACCTTAGGTAAAGCATCTCTAAAATACATACCTTACATATCCACACAGGATGTGTGGATATGTAAGGCCTTTAATTAGATCTGGAAGGTTCATTCTTAATTCTATATATTTTCTTTGTGGGAACCAAAGCACCTACTCCCAAGAGAGAATTCAGGCATGTTTGTGAGCTTCAGCTGGAAATGATGAACCTTGATATGACCAGAAGTGCACCTTTCGATCGACCATAAAGATATTAAGCAGTCTGGGATAGCTAAATGTACACATCTGTACCAATTCAGAACAACAGGTAAAATATCAATATTCCATAATACACTCTATAAGACAGTAGGAAATATATTACTTAAGGTGACAATTTGGTATCATATTATTCTATGATAACATGATTCCAAATGTTGGAAAAGGTCTTTCTCAAGTTTCCCTCAAGCATTGTTGAAGCACAAGAACTTAAGAACCAAGTTTTTACAGATTGCAGACACATTAGATTCCTGTGTGAGTGTATTGCAATGCTAGTTGTAATCAACTTTCAACTGCTTCCCCAACAAAATGAAGTAATTAATTTTGGGTGGTGCACCCTCAAACACTGGCAATGTCAACCAGTGGGATCCCAGTGTGGGATCATGTTCCTGTTGCTACACCAGTCTTTAGGTGGTCAGACACCTGTGCAGCGGGGGATGGGATCTAATTGACAGATTAAAAAGAAGCAGTTGGTAACTCCATGTAAATCCGAGAAGTCTGTCGAGACTTTCCACAGACCAGAGTGGGAGTTTGCAGTGACAAGGCCTGCAGTGCTGGCACAATTGGCTGATCCAAATTAGCAGAAGAAATATAACATGCAAAAACAGACAAGAGGGTATATTAATGTATGGTGGCACCCTGTGGCAACAAGCCTCTGCCTTACAGGTACAATTCTGCCCTATTTTGTAAGAATTATTTTGCATGTTACAAGCATAGTACTGTTAAAACACATACATTCAGATTTGATGCAGGCACTGACATATACAATTAAATAACACTAAGATACAACACAGCAAACAACAGCAAAGAGGAAAATCTATCAGTAACATGTTACCACATTGTCATGGTGGAATGGGAGCTTCTCAAATGTCAAGAGACAGGCTGAGCATATACCCATTCAGATTTCAATCTGCATATTATACATCCTTTTATGGTTACATAGACAATGAGTTGTAGTTTGCAAAACATATATGCATAAGTAACCAAGTGAGTGAAGAAACACAAAAAAATATTTTTACCTATTCCCAAGGCCAATGCATTTATTTTTTTCCTGAAATACTGCTCATTGGGTATTGTTTTGATTGATTAAAGCATCTGTATCCGAATGCTCTGCTAACTAGCATGTGAGCAAACACTCGCTGACCTTCACCGATAAATAAACATAAACATAAACAGGACTCACCCACAATGAGGCCAATTTCACAGTGATGATCATCATAGCCACAGGTCATCATGGTCCCCACCGTGTCATTGATCACAGCCAAAATGTCAATGTCAAAATCCTGCAATGAGATTTCATTAAATAATATACATCATGCCTATTACCACAATTCTAAGGCATTAAAGACTGTGAGAAATTAACATATTTTCCCAATATTTCCAAGTATTTCCAAGTCACTACCCTGAACTGTACAACACAATGAAAAGTCTGTTTTGAATCTAAAATTTTTTTTTTGTGTTTCCTTTGAAAAAAAAAATGAAAAAAAAAAAGAATTCTGCATCTTACCATTAAATTGCTCTGAACACAAGTGAATATTCCTTTATTGTGTGGGGGGGTGATACGTTTTGTTTTTTGTTTTTAACAGACTTAAAAACATGCATGCAGAGGTGGCCTGCTCTTCTAGGCTTGGACATGAAACATTATTCCAAGACATTGCAGCCTACCCCATTACCACAGTGGCTTTGATTATCAGAATGGATAACTGAAGGAACATGAATGTTCTCATGCAGGAATACTGATGGGGAAACCTCCTGCATTGCTGTGTTTGCACATTTCTAAGGATGCTTTCATCACCATGAAAAATCACCGTCTCTCAGGGATCTCCACATCTCACGCATTGAAATCAAAGGTAACAATATGTCAAAGTCAAGTCAAGATGATGTCGAGTGCCTGACTACCACTGCCTCCATTTCTGCAGTGTGATGGATATGTCTGTGCCACCAACTGTGTCTGTGAGAGTATGTGTTTGTTTTGTACTTAGTTTGTCTGTTGTTGTGATGTGTGTGTTTCTACTTCTAAACATTCTATTATGCATTCATCTCAAACAGAAGCAGTATGTCATTTAGTGAAGGGCCTTGAAATGAGGCTGCACAGTCAAAACCCACACAATGGCTTTTTCTGAGGATGGTACACCACTTAAAATAAACCCTTATTTTTGCAGTGACATTTGCTATGGCAGTTTCAACTTCTAATTGTTCCTTCTTAGCCTTCAGATGTGCTTATTGTAGCTCTAACACTTGTCTTTTCTTAATTCACATCAATCCACACAAAGTCAGACCAGTCATCTGACTTTTTATTTGTATTTCCAAGCAGACATGAATAAGAAAGTGAACAAAAAAGATTTCTAGGTCTTTGTAAGTTTGCTGTATGAAAATAGCACATATTGTACAAAGAAATCAGAGTTTGCACACTTACCCCTCGTTTTTTAATTGATTTCTTCAGAAGGCTGACCACATCTTTTCCCTCTACTCCACTTGCCTTGAAGCCTTTGGTCCAAGACACCAAAACACTCTGGAAATAGGAAAAGAAAGAACAGAATCATTATCTATCCGTTTCATTTCAGCCATGTCATTGGTGTAATCAATCAACAACACACTTATGTAAGTTAGTTAGTTATGCAGACCCCACCAATTAACAATCTGACGTGAGTCAACTAACCTAAAAAAAAACAAAAAAGACAAAAAACAAATCATCAGTGGATAAAATAATCCCTGAGTGAAATACAAACTCAAGTGAAAACGCACAGAAACTGGCAAAACGTTGCTGCTGATGTCTTTCTATCAAAAGATAAAGTTCAAACCAAATTCAATTCAATTCAAAATTTTAATTTTACTATGTAAACCCCCAAACCATGTATTTAATTAAAAAAAAACCTCCTTCCTTGGAGCACTTTGATAGGTACTGACCTTCTTTGGCAGACCGGGACGACCCCAACAAGACTTGCAGGTTTTGGGAGATAAAATCTGACCCAGCCATCCCTTGCCATCAAAATTATCAGCTATCCAAAGTCCGCTCAAAATCTTCACACTGCCTTTTTTCAACTTTTTTGAGGACAAAATGTTCACTTGCTGCCTGATATATCCCACCCACTGACAGGAGCCATGATAACCAGATCATCAGTGTTTTTCACTTCACCAGTCAGTGCTCAGAATCTTATGGCTGATCGGTGAATATATACACAGTTGTGTTCAAGATAATAGCAGTCCAACATAACTAACCAGATCAATCACTGTTTTTGGTAGAAATTATATTACTACATGGCAAATAATTTACCAGTAGGTGTAGTAGAGTCGTAGAAAACCAACAGACCCAACATTTATGATATGCATGCTCCTAAGTCTGTGTAATTGAAAAATTAATTGAAAGGGACGTGTTCAAAATAATAGCAGTGTGGAGTTTCTTAGCTTCAAGCCTGGCTCCTCTGACAGAGACAGGACAGTGTTGACAATTCCATGGATTTGGTGGCATTCAAAGCAGTGAAATGTTTAACTTGGAATGAGAATGAGATTATCCTTCATCCTCAATTCACCCCATCGCAGACATCCCACTTGAGATATGAACTGACAAGTTGATAGGACTTACAGAAGAGCATGTAACACAGTTAACCCATTGGTTTCGGGAAAAATAAAGATTTAAAATATAAACAGTACATATCCATGAATTCAAATAAAATACAGATTGAGCTAAAGAAAAAATATCAAAATCTTGTTATCAGATCCAACACTTTGTCCCAGATGACCCTTAAGTCATAGGGGGATCATCTCAGTCATTCACTACCCTTTCACTTGAGGCCAAAGTATTATTTCTGAATCACTCACCTCATCCAACTTGGTCTGTTGACACGGAAAAGAGAAGGTGAAACCCAGAGGAAGCTTTTTATCCTTTATGCCCAACTTCTCCAGGAAATTAGCCAGGCAATCAGCTATGTGGTCGAATAACTACAGGGGGAGAGAAAAGGTCAGTTTTCTTATTAATGAAAAGCTGAAGAAATGCTATGTAATTTGTATGTGTGGGGGTGTGTATAGATACCAAAAATCATTAATGCCATCATTCCAATTATTAGTAGTGGTAGTAGCTTTGTATTATTAACATTTAGAATAGTGGTAGTAGGGCAGTCTTACTGCCACTAGTAATCGTTCTGAGAGCTGATACCACAGATACAAAACTCAAAACATAAATACAAATATATAGATTAGGGATGTCCCTCCCTGTCATTTAATATTGAGTATCTGCCGATAACAAGTCCCAATCTGATACTTGTTTGTTCTTTAAATAATACAGGTGCACAATGCGCACTTTGAAGTACATTAAAGTTATACAAATCAATTCAGTGTATATGCTGATAGATTTGCATTGCATTAAGAAACAAAATTCCTCCATTGAAGTGGTTTTCTTTTTACATAATATAAAATAACAAAGGCTCTGTAACCTTTGTGGTCTTGTCACTGTCTGGAGGAAGTTTCACTCTCCAGTGTTTGTTTCTTTAGTGCTGCCTTTACCTGAGTTACCTGAATGTCTGTCTTACATAATATAATATATATAATATATAAATAAAATCAATGTGATAATACTTGCTGGAGCTCTCTCTAATTATTGTTGAGACTTCCCTTTCCATCTCTTTCAAGCACTTGGCACTTTTAACAAGCTCAGCTGGGCTTTTGTACTGAAGCAGATTAGTTTTTCTGAATGTGCTGAGAAACACACTTTAAGTGTTGTCAGTATGAAGCTACAAGGGTTGGTGTTGTGGATGTAGTCCTTCTGGCATCTGTCACCTGTCACATTTGTCTGTTTCAAGTTTCAAGTTTGTTGTTTAAGTGATGTGTAAATGACATTTACACCTTATAAATGCCAGCTAAGCTGGGTAGCACACTGTCACCACATTACAGGCTACAACAATGCTGTGTTATATTTTGTACAGTAAATATTAGCTGTGTGTAATGTTTATTGTTTAATGTTTAACTTACTTCAGACCCGCTGCCTCTCATGAGGTGTTCAGGAATGGCATAAATTTGATTTTCCATCTCCACCTTTTGCTTGCCATCGGCCATTACTTTGACCAGGAGCACTCTGAAGTTGGATCCACCAAGGTCAAGGGCCAGGAATTCACCTTGCTCTTTGAACAAAAAAAAGAACAAAAAAAAAACAACACACACACACAAATGATTCAAACGCTAAACAGAGTTCCTTCTTCATAAAACATTAGGAAAGTTAGGGGACACATATCACACAGGAGGGAAATTTTAACTTTGACTAGCTGAAGGTGGCAGCAGTTGGTCAATAAATAAACTGCGGGTCCCGAGATGTATTAAAATTAAATTTAAAAAATTAAAAAATACAAAATGCCCAGATTCTGAAATGAAATGTCAGCTTTTCAATTATTTTCTGGTTACTGAATTTATTGTGGAAATAACAGACATTTGAGGACCTCCTCCACCTTTCTGCTTTATTGTCTCTATAAAACTTTCAACCACACTGCACCTCTGACCTCACATCATTCACTGAAGAAAGGTAAGAAAACTTTCATTATTATCTTGATGTACTTTGTGAAGAGTGAATCATCAGAAATAATAATTATATTGCAGTTCAGAACTGCTGTCGCACTGTTCTGTATGAGGTTCTGACCAAACCCCAATTGACCTTTTTCATTGTTAGATATTTTAAAAGGACTCTCTAAGCTAAAAAAGAACATTACACATAGGTAGATACCACTGGAGAAAAGTCAGAAAATGTGTCTACGCATTAACTTAATTTGGCTTAATTTGACATTATATATGATACAATATGATACATACATACTAGTCTATTTCTGTTTTATTGAACTTGTTGTTCTGTTTATTTATGCTGTAAGTCTGTGTTAGTACATTGAGAGTCAAATTTTCCTTGTATGTGTGCACGTACCAGGCAAATAGTGATTCTGCTATAATATTGTGGTTTTGCAGTGGTGTGAATGGAACTGCAGTTGCACTCCCGAGTCTCTATGTTAATTTTATTAATGGACTTCTTATATGAAAAGTAGTATTACCTGTTCCATCAGGAGTGGAGCGCACATATGTGGGCAGCATCTTGACAGCAGCTGTAGGGTTGGTGTCTCTGCACAGGCCTTTGTCCATCTCTCGTCGAAATCTTATTGACATATCCATCAACGTCTCATCTGAAAGCTGAAGACGGTGCAGGTATTTGTCCACCTAAATAATTAGGAGTACAGCAGTGAGTCAATAAATAAATTAGGAAATGTATTGTTATTCTATTGAACAAATTAACCAACAAATGACATTAAAATTGGACAGCTCTGCTTTTTTTTTTTCTTTTGAGGATATAGTCCTATCAAGTTTTCAATACTGCCTGATAAGAGGGTCGTGTCAGTACCAACAGCAGCATGTTAAAGGACTGAATGGATGCAAAACAAGCTTTTCTGTGTGTTTAAAAGCAGTTCTGCTTGTATTGCTGGCTGCCATGCACTGTCAGTGAGAATAATGTTCATTTAAGCTGCTAGCAGTTGCACTTAGTGTTGCTCTGTAATTGATTCGCTCAAGTGAGTGTAAGGACATTAGCGTAGAGATTACAGGGCATCAGGCAAAATGAATTCTTCCACTCTCACATTTCTGTTCTAACTTTCAAAAATCATAGCCACACTGTTTTGTGATTCCCTCTATTTTGTAGTTCTATCACAGGTGGACTCAACTGGTAATGCAATCCCACTTTCTGCTGCCTCTTAATATTTAAGTTTCATTAGCAAACCACTGAAAGGCTTTTATTCTGAAAGTAGCTACAAAAGGTGCTAACATAATGGTGTACTGTCCCAAGGCTGAGTCCTAGTGCAGCAGCCTTGGGTTCCACCCCAACTTGTGGCTCTTTGCTGCGTGTCACCCACACTGGAGATAGTGAGGATAATAGAGTTCAGCCACAAGAAGCTTGACAACATGTGGTCAAAAGACCTTTTCTGGAGTAGACCACAAAAAAAATGATTTTCCTGTTGTCCTTACATTCAAAAGAGGCCTACTACTACTACT